>NW_027464588.1:19394642-19695000 GCF_043290135.1 Rhipicephalus microplus
ACTAAACAAATTGAGAAAGTAATCACTGACGATAATAAATCAGGGTGGACATACACGTATCTAATTAGACTGTTTGAGCTAGAGCTATCAAAGACACGTGACAAGTCACCCCGGAAAAGAAGACACAAATCCAAAAGTTGGTGGGATGAGGAAGTTGAGAGAGCCATTGCAAAACCTCAGGAAGCCTCTAGGAAACACAGACATGCTAAGCAGTGGGGTGAACTGGTATATGATCTTCAAAGAAAATGGAAAATCTTTCGAAGCTTTAGAATGGATGCATCTCTTAGGATCAATGAAAAGATTAGAAGACAGGGAGCTCAGTGGCTCGCAGAAGTACATAAAAAAGATAGAAAGGCAGCTGCGAAGTTTTGGAACCATCTAAACTTCCTAAGAAATGAGACGAGCCTAGAGCAGAGGTTTATAAATACAGCTCAAAATGCTAGGCTAGAAAGGGACGAAGCTATTGAATATATTAGAACAAGAGTGACAGAAAAATTTCAAACCAAGAAGTGCTTTAGGCACCACAATAGGCAAGGATAAATCAAGTGGCGCAATGGCTCCATTTTCACAACGTGAGTGGGAAAGGGCTAAGAAAAGGGTTCCTAGTAGTACATCAAGAGGTCCAGATGGCATTCCAACTATACTGGTAAAGACATTAGGTGCGAAGTCTAAGCAGGCTTTGAGAGAGGCAGTGAGCAAACTAGTAATCGATGGTGAAGTTCCCGATTGATGGAAACTTAGCAGGATGAGCATGATCTATAAAGGAGAGGGGGACAAAGCTGACATAAACGACTACCGTCCCATACCAGTTACATCAGTGGTCTACAGGCTGGCGATGCAGATTATAAAGGAAAGACTGCAGGCATGGATAGAGGTTGAGGGGGTGCTGGGGGAACTGCAGAATGGGTTTCGGAAACACAGGAGGCTGGAAGACAATCTGTTCTCACTGACGCAGTGCATAGAAATAGCAGAAAAGGAACACAGGCTCCTGTGGCTAGCATTTTTGGATATGAAGGGAGCGTACGATAGCGTGGTTCAAGAGGAATTGGGGGGAATACTGGACGCACTAGGCGTGGAACATGTAGTCACTAATCTTTTAAAGGATATCTCTAAAGGTAACAAGATAGTTAGTTATAAAGTGGGAAAACAGGTATCCAAGCCTGCTGAGGTACAACGGGGGCTAAGGCAGGGGTGTCCCCTGTCACCCTTATTATTCATGATGTACCTACAAGGATAAGAGGCCAAATTAGAGGGAAGTGGACTGGGCTTCAACCTTTCTTTAGTCAAACAAGGAAAACTCATTGATCAGGCACTACGAGCAATAATGTACGCAGATGATATAGTGCTAATGGCCAACAACAAGAAAGATTTGCAGAGATTGGTGGACATCTGCGGTAATGAGAGAGGTAGGTTAGATTTCAGATTCATTAAAGAAAAATCAGCTTACATGATATTTAGTTACAATGAAGGTAGTGAGCTTAGAATACAGGAGGTCACGCTAGAGATTACAGGTAAATACAAATATCTGTGCGTATGGATAAGGAATGAGGCCGAGTACCTAAGAGAACACGAAATATACGTGACGACTAAAGCTAAGAGGAATGCAGCGGTAATGAAAACAGGGAACTGTGGAATTACAATTGGTATGATGTTGTGAGAGGAATATGGAAAGGGGTCATGGTTCCTTCTCGGACCTTCGGCAATGTCCGCGTGTTAAGAAAGTGCGTTCTATTTAGAAGCGAGTTAGTTGTACTGAAGTGTTCAGGATACTTCGACAATAAGGTGCTATGCGCTTGACGTACGAGAAGACATCAGAAACACATTCAATAATTCTTGCCTTAATAGCACATTCATCTGCCCTAACGATGATCGACGATCATTTAGACATTGTGTAAATGAGTGATTATTTTCCAACAGGTGCTGGTAAAGTAATCTATCTCATAAATAACTTAGTGTCAGAAAACGCCATACAATAATGCCAATATATTATTTCATTGCCTTTGTGACATTTATTATCGTGTTAAAAATATCATCGTCAAGAAGAGAATATCTCCGAATGGCGGGAAAAACTAACTTCAGTATTATAAATATTTTTTTCCACTGCATACATCTTGAAGCGGTGCCTACTAGCTTTACTTTAACGTTTGAACGCATTGAAAAGCGTTTAGTAAGCACAATGTTTTCTTTGATTTTCTAGCTCAAAAGAACGGTTTCCTACGTGGAATGATGCACTTTCTTTCACTGATGGCCGAAATGAAATAAAACCTTGAAAGATTCCGCTTTCTGTGTTAGCTAACGGGCAGCAATCAAGAGAAAGCTTTTTTTTCTTAATCAAGTCATTATGATCGCAAAAAAAACGTACAGCAGGTATCCCTACATCTAGGAAAGAGCATTTAGGATCCCAACAGACAAAATGATCAATGCACTCAATCGCCTTAATGTAATACTGAATTCGAGTGATTTCTTTGCGTACGCCAATACGGCAAGCATCCTTGGCTTCTATCTATCTATCTATCTATCTATGTATCTATCTATCTATCTATCTATCTATCTATCTATCTATCTATCTATCGATCTATCCGCCTACATTTGGGTGCTGCGGTGAGCGCCCCATTACCTTGGGTTAAGCCAAAAGTTGCATGTGGGGGTAGGAGGATTTCACAAATACGACTCGCTGGTCATGAACAATATTAGGCTACTATGCTATCGCGAAGTTGTCAAACACTTCTCGCTGGACAATGACACACACCCGTGGGCGTGTACATGCCACAGGTGATTGATACTTCATATCTACCTAGGAGCGGCGAGAACACACATGAGCAGTTTCAACGGGTGAGCTTCAAGGAAAAGCTGGCATTGGCTTCGTTGGAGCGGCGAATGTAAAGAAATAATGTCAGGCTCTCAGCAGTTATGCAACCCCAGTATTTTGCTTGTCAAAATGTATTCTACTACAAAGCCACGCCAGGTCTCGCAAATGCTATCCAGATAGATCGTAATCTTCGAGAAGCGTGCATTTAAAATGCAGGGATGGCTACCTATATTTTTACCAATACATATGTACTCCAACGATACAGCCCTCACATGGCGTTAAGTTAAGCTGTAGCTAAACGCTATGCACCGAAAGTGATTGAGAGTTTAAATGAACCAAAATGTGGGGCGAACAGACAATAGGTTTATTTGAGAGCGTTAAGAAAATTCAGTGCACCTTCACGAAGTGAATGGCAACTCATAGGTGAAGGAATAGGTCCCAAAATTCATGATGTCTATGTTGAAGACACCGACTAGTAAAAAGGACGAACAGATATACGGACCGATGGACAGGCAGACTTAAGCACGGGTGTACGAACGGTAGGACACTCAAATGAAGAGACCAAAAGATGGGCCGACGGACAGATGGATGGATGGACGAAGAGAGGGGGTGGTCATCTGTTGCACTGTCATATGGATAATTACACACAAAGTCGTGTGTTTACACATGTTCTCGTTTCGTTTGTGTGTGTGGGGGGGGGGGGGCGAGGAGCTTCGCCCCTAGAAGCTGGAACCAGCAGCAAGGGCGGAACGTGTGCACAGAATGATTATCATTGTCTCAGTGGGGACCCAGCCCCACATTCTGCGTTGCAGCCAAGTATTTTACAACAAAGCGATGCTACGTCTCGGAACTGGCTTTCTGGTAGACCGCATCAGCTTTCCGCTTGTCGTCATTTTTGTTCAGGTTCACCTCTTGCCGATGGCGCATACCCATGGTGGGGGATTAGCCGAGAATTGAGTGTTTTATAAAATAATATGCAGTTTAAGAATAATCTAGTATCTATAATAGAAAGATTTTCGATAACCTAGAAAATTGTGGCGCTTAGTCTAGTGCATTTAATTATTTAGGCAAAAAATTTCTCTCGAATGAGAGCAATACTCTGATTTTTATACATTTATAGTCTGGTAGACACGTCAGAATAATAATTTAGAATAATTAGTCAACTGACTAGTTTCATCATTATATTCCTGGACAGCCGCGCATACTGCCGCACTGTAGAACTCGAAAATGGATGCTCCAAAAGAGAAAATGGCATGCACGAAAAATCCATACCAATACCACGTAAAAGTATTTCTAAAGGGGGTTTTCTTAGTGTGTTAAACCACATGCAGGTCAAAAAGAAATGATCTATGTTTGTAGAAACTTAGATTTGGTACCCCGCAACGCAGCCTTGTTACTTCTTGTTTAGAAGTTTGGCAAAAAGCTCTTCGCCAGGGATGTAATAAATGGCAATATTCAGTAAAGTTTGTCAGTGCTGTATCTCTGAAGACTTCCATTAGTGCACGTCTGCGGAATGGAGCAACTTCAATGTCGATGTCTCAAAACAAAACCAAACCTGGTTCACACAAAACAGGGAACACGTTTGCTACGTAGACAGAGCCTCCCAAGATCTCGTGCGCACGGCGAGAAATGAAGGTGCCAATGACCACTTTTTCATAACAGACATGAACAAGTCTAAGCAACTGAAATATATGTCATACTTCAGTGTACATAGGCCTCTTATTGGCTCAATAATGAATGATTAAAGGAACAACTGTACTTTCGCTGATGGTGCTGACATTTCACAGTGATTTCGTCCAAATTGAGGCGGTGTCAACAGCCCACTGGACGTGTATTCATGACCCATTGGCACAGTAACGACACAGATGCGTGGCAGATGTACGCTCGTTGGCGATGTGTGCGCACGTAACCATCATCGCGTGCTTAGGGAACACTTCAACACACCACAGTTCATGGTGGCGGTACATGTCGAGCATGTATAGCTAACGCTCTTCCATAAGCATCCTTCTCATAACGCCGATTTTCTAAGTAAGTGGGATCTGCCAAACTTTCGAATGACGAACGAAGGGCAGGACCCTTGTCCCCTTTGTGCTTTTTGAGTTCTTGCCCACGCTTATACCTTGCATTATGCATGAAAAAAAAATGTAAACTAAATGAAGAAGACATTTTTTTTCTTAAAATCTCGACTCACAGCTCTTCTGTTGTGGTTTCTTATATTTGCTGGAGTCTATTTTTAAACACTTAGGGTACTCTATCTTTTGAGCCGTTGTACGTTACGTGGTGGTATACGCGACAGCAGCGTTGCAAAACATAGTTGAGATAACGAGTATGCAACGAGGTGGCCCTGAAAAAGATGTGTGAGTTAACCCATACCGAGTATCGTTTCATGAAAAGTAAACTACATGAAAAAAAAACAAGTACAGAGAGACAGAAAAGAGAAAGGATGCCAGGGAAAGATAGGCAAGCAAGGACAAAGAGGTAATTTCTGGAGTACAAAAAATTATTTGCTGAGTCGAGGTTCGAACCCGCGCATTCACCATAAGTAGGTGACCGTTTCAATAATTTGTCTACCCAGGCTTCTTGTTCTTTATTTCCTCGTTTTTAATTGGATATCAGGCACGATGGTAGAGCAGAAGTTATCCTTGTATACGCGGGGAGATCAAGCTACCTCCGTGCACGTTTGCATAGGTGGTGTGCGGCGCGTATACATACACGCACTGGCGCTTTGTTGCTTGCGGACTGAGACGATTGTCGGCGAGTAGAGTGTGTGGATCGCAGTTGATTGGTAATATCTACGCTCCTCTCTACTGAATCGGTACACGAAGCCTATGCAAGGTTACTATTGGCAGCGTGCAAAGCACATTCTGCCTTTCAAGAGGATGTTCGCACTGGGTGACTCTCGGTGCTCGTTCGCACTAAATCACGCTTTGCCTGTGTTGTTTGTTTGTGTTTAGTTTGTGTTCCGCCTGCTACACTCTGCTGTAGTAGGATGGAACTACTTACTTACCTCTTTCTCATCTGCATACAACGAAAAAGAAAGAAAAATAGTAGAAAGCACGCATATCTGTGCGATGAGTTCAGTATCATTATTTGCACTCATACGCAAATGAAAATTTTTCCTCATTTTGTACACCATAATATGTGATACAGTCGATTAGTCTGTCCAGCAAAGATTAGTGGCTGACAGTGTTTGCGCCCCACTGCTTTTACCACGTATACGCACGTGTTCGTGCACCAGTCGATATAAAAACCTCATAAGTGTTCAGCAGAAAGCTTTCATCGATGCATAATACCTGCAAGATGGTGCTACATTAAAAGTCTTCTTATTTTATGGGACAAGTCCTTTTTTTCAAAAAAAAAGATCACCACTGCCTTCTGTCAGCCGATAACATTGCCACACAAACGCTCAAGACAATGTAAAGAAAGATGAGTTTTTCAGCGAAGTTTTGCAATAGTAAATGTAAGTATTGCCGTTTGAATTAAATTTGAATATTTGGGCTCTTTAAAGCATTCGTAACTGTAAGCAGACGGTCGCTTATGGTAACTTCGTTTTAAGAACCGGGAAAGTACAGAAGGGTCCCAGTTTTTGTGATTGTAATATTTGTGTAGGGGCACCATGGACATATAGGCTCATCCAAGGCACCTCGCATATTCGATAAACTACAGTGCTGTAGTTGTGCACCTGCAAAGAGCATGCAGAAGTGTAGCTTGGAGCCTCGTTTTCTTAAGAAGCAAGACCTTAAAACACTGCATGCACACGCCATTTATTAGTACAAATGTTTGAGAGGATGTCAGGAGCATTTTGAAATGTGCTTGAAGTGGAAAATGGCACCTATTCTGAAATAACTTCAGTAAAAGGACGGCACGACAACAATCAACAGCACTTTGAAAAGTTACACTCGCTGATCTAATTACAATGCATTAGCAAGAACCCTGGGGGTCGAAATTTCCGGAGCCCTCCACTACGGCGTCTCTCTTAATCATATGGTGGTTTTGTGACGTTTGAGCCCACATATCAATCCTCGATCTATGTATTAGCAGCCGAGAAAGGCCATATTATTTCGTACGTCCTTTAGGTCATACAATCAAGCAGTTACACTCGCACTAACATGACCGCACAAATCACCCTTTGATAATGCATAACGTACGCACACATAGAAACACGACATGGCTAGCAGACGACACATGGAGCAATATAAACTTCTTGTTGTTGTTGTTGTTTTCCTTTGCTCATCACTCGTACCCAATGGAAGATATTGGCCGATTATAAGGTGAATTCGCCCAATACTTTCCGCGTTGCTTCATTCCTGGAAACGCTAGTTATTTAGTTATGATTTCAGGTGCCAATAGAGAATTTGAAAAATATGTAGGGAGCCCCCTATTTAGCAATAAACTCGTTTAGTCGCAGTGATGTATTCCTGAATGGCGAATTAAACATCCCCTTAGCTGTACCCGAATGTAGAGGCTCCAAAAAAAAAAAAGAGCAGGTTCTGATAATGTCAAGCCCAGTTCTTGAAGACGTGGTCCTAGTGCACTTTTTCTGAATGAATGAAAACGGTGATAACTGCGCGCTTCAGACAGTTGCCGCCAGGCGGTGACTCCACTCGATCTCACGGTCAGTAGTAGAGCACGGCGAACGGGTAGGAAAGAAAAGTGACAATAAGGATGAGAGGAGAAGTCAAGGACGGGTACAGATGAAAAAAAATAGAGAGTTAGAGTGCGAAAACAAGTAAAAGCGCAAATATTTCAATTAATAAAAAGCTATGAAGACAAAGATAGAAGTCAAGAGTCTGATGGTCAGAAAAAAGAAAAAAAAGTGAGGAAAAGTGAGGAAGAAAGAAAAAACAAATAGAAGGAATAGCTCAAAAGGTAGAAGACGAGTGTCTGAGAAGCAAAAAGAGAGCAAAATAAATGATTGAAAGGAGAGCCAAAAAAGCGAGAACAGAGAAGGGTTGATGAGTGAAAAAATACAGAGACAAAGGAAAAATGCAGTGAGAAAGGTTTTTTTTGCAATTTTATCTCTGAAGTAACTTTTCACATTGTTTTTAGTTTTATTTTGGTATCTTGCCACCCAGCTCTTGGCCTATTCCCTTTTGTCGGTGATTGCCATTCATTTCAGATCAACATCATCATCATCAAACCTTACAAGCACATAAACACACAAACGAGAGCCAAAGAAAAGAGAAAAAGCATAATCACATTTCGTAGAGCAATGTAAGTATAGTTTGCCGTGGGGCGCACAAAAGCTGTAACATTCATGAATCCACACCTCGTCTCTCGATTGTCTAGTTCAACTTAATCTTGTCCCAACGGAACGTTTTCCCCGACTTGTACACAGGGTGATTAAATAACAACGGTGGGTAAATTATGTGGTGTCAAACTGAATAAACTGACATATTGAATTTACTGCTCCAATCTACGACAAGTTCACCACCTCTGCTGTTAACCAGTGTTGCGCCACTCTGTCTAAGATGAGCAATTTTTTTTGGCAGAAGAAGAGCACGTGCTCTGATGGATGTACTAAAACATGAAGAAGAAATCACGATAAAGACACGCGTTACACGAGGAAGCAGACGCAGAAGAAGAAGACTGCGTCCGTGCCAGCACCTGTGTTCCGTTCCCGCATCGTCACAAGGAGCGTTCTAGTCCGGAAGAGGCTCAGCCATTGCTTTAAAAAGGTAATTATCTTTTGCCTTACTGACAATCAAGTCCTGGGCATTGGGGGCTGAACAATGGTCATTTTTTGTCGAATCAGAGACCCCGTATTTTCCTCCCTGCAAGTCTCTCGAAGCAGTCACTTTTTATGCTATGTTCATACCATAAGGCAGTTTAAATAGGCGAGGAAATATGATCTGTAACGTTTAGAATTTCACAAGTAATGAAATATCACTCGAAATCTTACTTAACTTTGATGCCCTTTATGAACCATGCTACAGGACAGCACTTCCCGGTCAGTATTTTTAAACGCACGACTACGCTGACACATGCTGTACTCTCCGCTTGCTAGTGGTACCATGGACAAGTAAACTCAACCGAGTAAACCCAACCGAAGTAACGGTCAGGCTTTGCGTGCTTACGTTGTCCGCTTTCACGATTCAAAACTGGGTACAAATGGTAATAAGCTCACACATTTAAACTCTTCCCAGGAAATGCACTGTTCGCCACAACTGCAAATGCCGTTATCGAAATCTCACTCTACACAACAAATTCGCGTGGCTTTAGATAGGCTGCTGGTAGTAATCTTTCACAATATATGCACGTGGCATTCGGGAACCACTACCGGTAAACACATGTTTCTCGCTTGCTCATAACTAGCTTAGGAAAAGTAAAAGCGCACGTACGATGTTCAGCGGACAAAGGATAGTCTTGTTGAGTCCTACAATTTTGTTGTTCACTTGTGCTACGGGACGTAACGCTTATACATTACGTAAATGAAAGCCTATGCCCCCCTCTTCGTCGTAATTCGACAATTGTGAATCGGACTTTTTTTAAATGTCGTTAAACATTACTTTAAGAGGTTTTAGTTCTGGAAAAGCCCTACCAAAACGCCAGAGGGCAGCATAGCTAATGAAGAAGGTGGATTGTGTGACTGATATTCGGCAAAATTAACTGGCAGATATGGCCTTGCATGTAAATTATAATTTATTGATTCCCAAGAAGTGTGTGTGTGTGTGTCGTATGTATATTATGTGTTAAGTGTGTGTGTTTTAGTGTGTGCGCATGTGTGGGTATGTGTGGCCTTGGGTACGCGCGTGCGTGCGTGAGGGTAGAAGAAAAAGAACGTCGCCCGTGAACTTTCTGTGGCACTTACTATTGTACTAATGTCTGAGTTAGTCTTTTGCTATAAAACTGCACTCTCCATAAATTGACACGCTTACGCCAGTAAGTCTTTATTTGATCAAACTTGCCAGGATCACGAGAAGTAGGTAAAAGGGGGTAAGCTAATCTTGAGCAATTACGCTCAATTTAATGTATTTTCTTTGTACCAACGACATAAAAACACTGTTCACCATTACATTGGCAAATCAGGTAGGCGAAAAAGCAAATTTTTATCTCAATGAAGAGGAATGAGACAGCATCATTGTTATCGCGCGTTCCTTGAGAGAGATTTTCATATCTTCCTCTCTTCCCGTATGGACGGCGTTTGAGGATAACAATGAAATGCTCACTCGTGAAAAGAATCTCCATCACAAACATTGCTTTTTCAAATCCTTACACACTACGAAATTTTTCGCTATCGAAGAACCACCCTCTTTTATTGTGGACGCAGTTCCTGACCACCGGGAATCGTGGACGAGTGAACGCATCCTACGCTATAGCTTCGTGAATTATCACGACTGTGTGTTTTCGAAAGTGTGCGTCTTAGATTACTGAATGAAGTTACACATTTAGTATAACAATCAAGTCCCAACTGCGGTGAGCAGATGATGACCTCTTTTTTGACAGCGCTCATAAAAAAATTCTCGAGGCACTTTTTGATAACATGAGCACGAAAACAGCATGAACTGAAAGAAAATGACAGGCCAGTCCTTCCAGGGAGAACACAAAATCAAGCATGTGCTCTGAAACTTTTCACATGGTGTTACCACGACAGAACAACCAAAAGCGAATTTCTATAGCCTTTCCCTTTCTACTTATGTTGTTTTTGAGCTCATACATAATAATGTTTTTTAGCAAGCCACCTAGCCCACCACCTTATTGCACTTTGAGGCCTCCTTGTTTCTATCACACGGTTGAAAACAGATACATTGCCTGAGACGCTCACTACAGCTGACATTGACACTTTAGCGAGAGTTCACTAAACTGGTGACTGTACGTCGGCGTCTAGGCTTGACAGCGTTTGACCATCCTATAACTGAAAGGAAATGCAGCGCGAGCAACGCAAATTAAAAATAAGACACGAGATGGCAAAGCAGATGGCATAGTTAGCGCTGGTATGTCATCTCGTGTGTTACTTTGCGCCTGCATTTCAACTCGTTTCTGATGTGCAACCGCAAGACCCAATGAACCTTTTTCATAATTCGCAAGTGCGCTTCCTCTGAACTGCTTTTATTTTCAATAAGTAATGGTGGTGCCTGTCGTGCTTCATGCGAAGACGTGGTCCTAGGTCCTAGTCATAGGCATGCGTAGCGCTCGTAGTCAGGGAGGCGGAGGTCCATTGCTGCGCCCACCCCCCTCTCTATTAAGTAAATGTTGGGGGCCGACTTTACGATCTCCCTGTTGTGTGGCTAGCAGGGCGCCCCGCTCCCCAGTCAATGTAAGGAGCAGATCTTGCGCCCTCTTATAGGTGACTAGGGGGCGCCGCCGTCCCATCTGCCTTCTTCGTACGCACGCCTGAGTCCTAGTTGAACGTGCTCGGTCTTGTCTATTATGAGTGCTTAATTTTGAGAGGCGACTCAACATTTTTCCCAGTATTGCGTATTCGAGACCCGCTTAAACAAGCTATTCGGACAGAATGACAAGCCACCATTATTCGCTCAAGCCACATAGCAGGAAAGCAAATTTTACAATTTTGAAAAGGGTCTATATTAGGCACAATTCGGAATGTCCTAATATTTTTAGCATAGCGCCTACACGCTCTTACCCACAAGCAACTAAACCAAGTCTTACGCTATTTAGAAGCTAGTCCGATGATGTCTCCACAAAGCTGCAGATTGCGTAAAATGAAGGCAGCAGATTACAGTTTTTGCAACGCTTACGCACTGTAGCTTCGATGCGGCCAGCCACCACGGTACCGTCGGAGGAAGGCCGTCAGGACCCTCGCAACGACGACGTAAGCTTGTCGTTGCCTGTTCGTGAGATTGGCCAGGCATCGTTCATGCTTTCACCAACGCCGGATCCTTGTCCGTCCGAGGCGCGTGCACCCCTCTCGATCGATGCCTGCGTTGGCACTGCCCTTATCGGCCGTGCAAGTGTGCCACACACGGCTACTGGGAGCGCCACTCCTGGTGAACGAACGATGAACGCTCAGCTGATCTCGACGGCGCTTCAGGTGTTCGTGCCCTTTATCCTGGCTGGCTTCGGCTCCACCTTGGCTGGCATCCTGCTCGACGTGGTCAAGGTAAAAATGGCTGGACTGTAACAGCGAACTACTGAGTCACTCAAAATAAGAGCTTCATAAACAATTTTGATAAACGTTGTGAAATATTAAAATGCACTGTTGCAACAAGGGAGACACTCACAAATGAAGAAAGAAAAAAAAAACAGACCGAAACAAGTAGGCGCAATCTCTTAATTGTGAATATTTCGTGAGGCAGCGATTGGAGCCGCTCCATGATAAAAAAGTAAGAAACGAGAGTACAAATAAAAGTAGAATATGTGAGAAAACATGGCTGATCTCTCTGTCTGGGAATTAGTATATTAAGAAAGAGAAACGTGCCCTATCAGAGGCAATTGACAGTTTATTCTGCTTTGTTCGTGCACAAAGGAGAACGAATATATGCTACAGAAACAAATTATAGTATCACGCAAAGTACGGCAAGCAGTTCGAAACTTGCAGCGGGCAGCTCAAGGAGAAAGCACGCACGAAAGTACCATACAAAGGACGCGCGCACAGTAACAACTGTCGCGGATCGAATTCTTACTTATTCGTGTGTCAGCAGCTTTGGATAAACTCAATTCGAGTAGCTAGCGAAGCAACCTTCGTGCTCTCCTTAACTACTGTAACTTAAAAGCAATCTTGCCGTGGAAGTGCAAGAGGTACATAGCGCCTTAATCGCGAGATTAACGGGTGAGCATGAACGACCAGGTTTTGTGAAGACGCGCGCGCATCTTCAGACACAGGACGACGACCTTTACCGCGTGCCCAATGCACGTCTTGCGGGCCATTTTGTTACAGATGTGAACGCGCTCAACAGCATAAAGTGTATATGAAAAGCTGGACAACGTACACTCCATGGCCTAGTGGTTTTGTGCCGCCCGCTGTGCATTGGGAGGTTGTATGTTCGAAACCCGGGAAGAAGTTTGCCATCGGTTAGGATATATTTTGCGCAATATCAGTGACGGGAATAGGTCAGCGGAGTTGTGGTGCACCTCGGAAATAACACATTTGTGGTAAAACTGATAAATCTAGAGATCCTATCGTGGGCGTGGGTAGGGTTGCCCAGTTAGTGTGAGAGTGAATTTTAATCGCACTCGCACCCCTCCCTCTTTGTTAGGAAAATCCAAACGACAACCTGCTTTACAATGGGTTAAGAAATTGGAAATTATGCGGAGACTTCCTTCACCCAAGGGCTAGCCTGAGTTGAAGACGGGAAGTAGACAGTTCCTGAAATGCAACGTCAGGTGTCTTTAGCTGCTAATAATTTAAAATACCAGTGTATTCGTAATTGAACAAACGTATGAGGCAGACTCTACAAACACCCTTTTAAGTGAATAATAGAATGCCGCGTCCTTGTGTCTCTCCTGTACGCAGTCCTATGATGCTGTATATGCAACTATTGACTTGAGGCACAACATCATTTTTAGATTGATTCACAAGTTTGTTGCAGTTTCATCCTAACATTCGAGCACTACTCAACTTTCAGATGGCTGCGGTTAAACCCAATAAGTTGCTTATATATCACACATTGCCAGCGCCATAGCATTTTCCACAGAAGAAACTTGCTGAAAAATAAGGCTTTATTACATGCTTGACGTGCCTTCACTGCAGGATTAGCGCAATTGAGCGTACCGAAACTTTATTCTATAAAAACGAGAGCAACCCGTATTTACGACACTAGACACTCCATTGAGTTCATGTACATGCACTGGTCTTGTGCGTGTCGCTTTTAACAATTCCTTCAAGTACTTCGGCGAAAAAAGTACGTGTAAAATATTTCCCATCACAGTCATAATCACATACCCTGAATTGATTATTCGCATAATGTCAAGCTTCGAAACCTTCACATTGATAAATTGTTCCCCATCACGCCTTTTCAAACTCTGCTGCATGACCCGCGGTAATAGTACGGAATAGAAACTGTTGTATAGCGTAATTACTGTATCCTTCAATCGCAGTAATTGTATTACCTCGTCCTGCAAAGTGAATGATGCTAGTTGCAACCTATGGGTTTAGTAAGTAAACCGCAGCAAGCTTTTGGCCTTCTAAAGCACAACCAAATACGTTGCGGTTTTTGTTTTTGACGGCCACGTAGTTAATATTTACAAAGTGGCTGACCAAAAGCAACCACATCTTCTGAAGGTAGGCGTACCTATTGGGTTGAGTACTTATCCAATAGAAACCATCACTAGGTCTTTGTATATGGAGTTCCGTAAAATTGAACGGATAAAAACTATTTGCATTGTTTTAAAAGTTCTAAATAAAGCTTTGTTTTGATGAATGGTACAACTGAAATCTGTTTTTTTATGTAAAAAGTGGCCACATATGCTATGCTTATGTGTCCTGGTCGAATAGTTAGTAAAACAGATTTTACCCTTAGAGAAATTATAAAAATATATATTTTTTGCTTATACAAGCAATGCAGCATGAGGTGGTTGCTCAAGTTCTAGTACGACACGTGGATATGGGTCTTACTGATCACAACCGAAAATTTCTAGAAATTTTTAAGGTGGACCAAATCATAGCCATATCGTTTGATTGCTCGCAGGAAAGCTTAAGTGACACTTGTTGAGTTTAGGTCCTCTGTAATAAGATGCAAAGAATTGAGAGAAAAAAAAATGTTCGGACTTTTATTGGTGTTGGGGGACACCGCATTCTGTTTTGCGACTACACCTTGTTTGAGCCTGCTTTAAATGTTCTCATTTCAACAATGCAGGAGTGGCCGGTGTATGTGATAGTGCACCACATATTCGTGGTGATTCCACCCTTGCTGGGACTCAGCGGCAACCTGGAGCAGACCCTGGTTGCGAGGCTTAGCACTCAGGTGCGTATTCACTGTGCCTCTCTTTGGCCCACATAATGAAGAACTAACCCACGTCCTCGCTTGTCTATTCCACTTGCACTATTCGAATGTACGTTTTCATGCGTGCCTGTAGGACTGTAGCTTTCAGTTGCTCTGTAGAGTATCATGTTTAAATTTTAATCACACCCTCACCTAAATTACAAAACTTATTGATTTTCGATGGCGTCTTTTATAGCATAAGCTCCTTTTGATGTTTGCATCTCATAAAACAACGAACCCATTGTTCCTTGTTTAGGCACACTTTTAAGACGCCTAACTGAAGTATCTGACTCACCCTAATACTCGCAGTTTCATGGACTTTAAGTCTTGTTCATAAGCGTAAACCCTGTTCCACTACTGTTATTTCGCACAATTTTCAGAAGATTTGAAGAGGAATCGTCTATAAGATGGTATCCTGAAGCTAGTTAAGTACAGTTACTAGACAAAATGCAGTCATTATTTGAACCAGTGTGGCCTAAAAGAGAAGCAAAGTTCGGTAATTCAGGTGTGCTTGTTAAGGTAATAAAATAGTAAAACCCTTCAGCGCTCTGTAAATAGGTACAAAATAAAGGTGACCCTTTGAAAGTAATTCAAACTTGATGCTACTATTGCCACTTAGCATAACTTTAGTCACTTTTATCGCAAAAACAATGCAATAGACATAGATTCATGTACACAACTTGGCATGCATACTGGAACTTATGTTTGTAAAGTTAAAGAGACACTAAAGTGTATTAACTATTTCCGCCAGAAAGAAAGCTCAATACATGACTGCATCTAAAACGACATTTTTATCAACGACAGTGCACTACTTACCGTGAAATTGGGCAAATCCTCAAGAACACAAGCGCCGCAGTCAGACATTCGTAAAATGATCCCGATTACATCAGATGAACCACGTACAGTTACTTTCTAGTAATTTGTTTAACTGCACTAAATAAAGAACCTTCGTGCATCAAAATGCGCAATAAAATGCTGCATTTAGTTTCTGTTTGAAAAAAAAACGGCAGACGTAACTATGGGGAATGGCGCAAGTCGTTCAAAAATGCAATTTCCGCGTAGTTACACTGTACAGATGGTGCCATATAGCGGTGCACAGTTTAACCAAGAAACGTCTACAATCTTGGAACCAATGGCGGGAAGTTGATCTATGGCCGTATTTTTTGCTGTGGCTCCCACTGCTTTCGATCTGCTGCTAGAAAGCCGGGCAGCGTTGTGCATTGCAACAGTGACGTGAGTTGGTAAGAACTGTCCACTTTTTGAGGCAAGTAATTTGAAGTGCGATAACTCGTTGCGGACCACTAAAACAAAATTTTATTTCAAGATAGGCCTTTCCTTGGCACAAAAGTAACACTTGAGGCTTATAAACCAATATTTATACAGTCAACGTCGACCTAATAGTTGCCTTTAGTATCTCTTTAGAGGCCATCGAAGTCATGACCCGCTAAGTTAAAGCGTTGTGCCAAAGCAAACTTCCAATCGCTAGGAAAAAAAATACGCAGTCATAACTTAGTTATGAACTTTTTCAAGGGAGTTCTTGAATCCATGCAATATGACTTAGTACATACCCATCAAAAACTGATGACAGTGGAGTCCTCATATCAATTTCTGACGTACAATATACACGTGTGGCCTCCGCCAGATTGAGAATGAATTAAGCATAATCATAATATATTTTATAATTCAGTGATGCATCTACTCTTCTTCCCCTCCAACTCCATGCCCTCGCATTTTTTTTCGTTTTGAGGGAATGCTTGTTTCCCTTTGAAGAACCCAATTCGAAATGGCGGCCTCCTTATCGCCACCGGGCCCGCTTTCAAAGTTGCCCTCTATTACTTTTTGCTTGTTTTGAAGGAGAGGGTATGAAGCACGCATATACAAGCACGGAAGAAAGTAGTGCAGAATTGAAGACAAGATGTCGAAATGACGGCTCTAGCGCATACTGAATGCCGAAATTTTCCTTAACCATGCATAATATTACATAGCATAGCAAGAAGGTGGCCCCGCCGCGGTGGTCTAGTGGCTAAGGTACCCGGCTGCTGACCCGCAGGTCGCGGGCTCAAATCCCGGCTGCGGCGAATGCATTTCCGATGGAGGCGGAAATGTTGTAAGCCCGTGTGCTCAGATTTGGGTGCACGTTAAAGAACCCCAGGTGGTCGAAATTTCCGCAGCCCTCCACTACGGCATCTCTCATAATCATATGCTGGTTTTGGGACGTTAAACCCCACAAATCAATCAAATCAATAGCAAGAAGGTGGGAAGGGAAGTTAGGGCGAGGAGGAGTCTTGTGACGATGACAGAGGAAATGAGGAGGCGACAGGGTGAAACATGACGTAGTCTTATAAGGTTCACTTTAACGAAAAGCTAAAGCTTGCGCCCAGGCATATGAGGAATAAAAGTGTAGCTTTGCTGCAGAAACAGTCGTCCGGACACAAAAGTAAGTCGTCCTGGCAGCGCGGTCTTGCTACACGTCAGCGAATTCCAGTCCGAACACATCTTGATAACGCTGCCCCAACATCCTCACAATGTTCCCGTGGATGAGCCACACTTTTTCATGTGATAACGTCAGAAAGTTTGTTTCGCAGATATGCTGGCGTCTGCATGCATCGTTCGTCGGGAGCAAAAAATTATGATCTTGTCCATGATTGACACAAGAGTCAAATGAAATGAATTAACAATAAACATGTCCGGGACCGAGTAAGGATCGAATGCCAGCCATTTCCTTTTCAAACATGTATTCAGCCACACAGCCACGTCGATGCTCGGAAATGCAGCTAAAATTACTTCCTGTACTTGAAAATGCAGTCAAAAGAACTTTCATGCTTTACAAACACTAGAGCGTTGTATACTGGCTTCATAATATAACGTGACTTAGCGCTGTAAAAATCGCGCGGTACAGGAGTACATTGACACTGGGTGTAATAACACCCGATAATCATAATGACTCGTGGTTTGAAGCCTGCCACAGATGACAAAAATCACGGACTTTATCATGTATCCGCTTGCTACCATGTAGTGGGTGCATAGAAAGCTAAAAACAGATTCGTAGCTCGCATAAAAACTTCTGGTTGAAAGTGTGCTACCCTCTACAGAGAGTACAGTTATATGCAAAAACTTCATTGACACAAGCTACTTTCAACTTTATCGCTTACTTTGAAGTAATCCACGATTTGAACTTTTCGGGTTACATGACGCATAAAACATTTTCATCGAGGTTTTTGAAATACGCACTATAAGGACAGGACATTGCTCTCACGTTACACTTTGAACTCATTAAAACTGAACGTACTTTTCAAAGTACACTTCAATTTTCGGGAATAGAAAATACTGAATATAATATTCTCAACTTGTTCACTAAAATTTAGAATGCCGAACGTCCCAGAAAGGTAATTCTAAATGGTATATTCACTCGGTTCTGCTCTTTTTTGTTTTGTAAGTCGTTAAACTTTATAAAAGTATAACGAATCTTAGAACTAATAAAATTTTCCTACCTTTAGGAAAACGAGAACCCGTCAAACGCACGTAGTCACTGCTGCTTTACCGAAATTACTTTCAGTTTTCCCATCTATATACTTCAAAAACGAAATTCTTGTGCTTCAGCAAGAAAAAAATACTCCTTCCAAAGCGCGAGATGCACATAGAGTGCATAGGTTTGCTTTGAGGTATTATAAAATGTAGTTGTATTTTGTATTCCAGATTGGGACTTTGTGGGAGCACACATGGCCTGTTGTGCATTGCCTCAGGGACTAAACTATAGCTTTTTTAGGGGTGCGGTATTGGGGGAAAGGTAGGCTTTTTTGCTTATATGAGGCTCACGAGACTGCACCAGTTGTCGTGCGTTGGTGGTGCCTTTGTGCCGCCTTCAGGGCCACCCACGGTAGTGTTCTGTCGTAAACGCATTTGTGTGGCATTGAAGGTGGCGGCAAGTCAAGCTCAAGAAAAAGAGCGTGTATGAATACAGGCGTAGGACTGAAGATGTACTGAGATAGCTCAAAGGGCCCCGCGACACATTTACTACAGCCTTATTTAGCACTGAAACGCGCGTAGCCGTGATTACTGAAACAAATGCAACAAGACTTATGAAAATTGGTGCACAGAAAGTGAAATTATGAGTCCTCAAAGTTCAATACTTTAGCAGACGACAACGAGAAACGTTCTCTTTCACATGTTACTCGCCTGATGACGTCAAAGACCACTTCCAATCACAGCGCGCGTCTCATAAGGACATCCTAAAAATGCTATCTCTTGGTGGTTTTCACACAATACCTCTTGATCGCTTTCTTTGAGGGTGTGGTGGCGTGCTTACTACAAACCAGATGCGTCGAGTAGCAGATGTTTCCATGGTCACACTATGTAAGATACACACATGCGCTTTCGGCAAGGTCAGTTTTCAGTTTGCATGCAAGGTGCGTCCTAATCGGCAACGCGGGTGTTCACCGCCTGTTGCATTTTTGGCTCGCTAAAAACTCGGTAGAAGTTTCCACTTTTAGTTGCCGGTGTGCCATAGCATCGTTCGCAGGTTAAGTGTTGTGTTCGTTGTTCTGAAAACACATCATTTCAAAAGAGGAATGATTTCATTCTGAGAAAGTATAAAAAAAGATTTATGCGGTTTTAGCATTCACTCATAGGCCTAGCTACCACCATCTGAATATGGCCTGCTATATCTCGCATCAAGCTAATCAAAATAGTACGGTGTTTGTCGTCACGCCACATGACATGACGTCACTTCTTATAATACAAAAAGCTGCTGTGTGTCACGGTAGCCTGAAAAAGGGTAGTTTATCCCGTAAAAGACTAAAAGACGTAAAAGACTATGTCTACTTAGGGCAGGTAATAACCGCAGAGCCTAACCACGAGATTGAAGTAACTAGAAGAATAAGAATAGGGTGGAGCACATTCGGCAGGCACTCTCAAATTATGACAAGTAGATTGCCACAGTCCCTCAAGAGGAAGGTATATAACAGCTGTATCTTGCCGGTACTTAGCTACGGAGCAGAAACCTGGAGACTCACAAAGAGGGTTCAACTTAAATTGAGGACGACGCAGCGAGCAATGGAAAGAAAAATTGTAGGTGTATCCTTAAGAGACAAGAAGAGAGCAGAGTGGATTAGGGGACAAACGGGAGTTAAGGATATAATAGCTCCAATAAAGAAGAGGAAATGGACATGGGCCGGGCATGTAGCACGTAGACAGGATAACCGCTGGTCATTAAGGGTCACCAACTTTATTCCCAGAGAAGGGAAACGGGGTAGGGGGAGACAGAAGGTTAGGTGGGCAGATGAGATTAAGAAGTTTGCGGGTATAAATTGGCAACAGGAAGCACAGGACCGGGTAAACTGGCGGAACATGGGAGAGGCCTTTGTCCTGCAGTGGACGTAGACAGGCTGATGATGATGATGATGATGATGATGATGATGATGATGATCCCGTGAAATAAATTACAACTGCGTCGATATTGACGTTGTCGTGTGTGCAATGATAGTGGTGGGTTCCACAGCACCAGTTCCACAGGCCCCCTTTGAGGCTCTTTTATAGTAGAGTATATCCTATACTTAAAATAGTTCAACCTTGTTTCCGAATGCAATATACTACAAGGTATATTTTATTTATCTCGCAGGCAAATTTGGGAAACCTGAACCGGGTTCGCGAACAACTACCCATGATATTTGCAAACATCGCCCTCTTGCAGGTAACGTACCTACTTTTTCTCATTTAATTACTGCTACAATCTTGGAAAGCTTTTGATAGTGAACTGTAAGGTGAATATATTTCACATGAATAATTAAGTGGTCATAATTGAGATTACTATATAGTGTGAATAAATATATGAACAAACCAACCCAATAAATAGTTTTACAATTTCGTTCTGCAATGCAATGTTCAATGTTTTCACTGAAAACCACTACTTTTGCTAGATTTAGTTTCGTGTAAGTGGGTATTCCGTGTAGCATCTCTATCCATCATTCCAGTCTGTGGTTGTAAAATTCCTGCTTGTGCGATATCTTGAAAAAGGCCTGCATGATGATAACTTCTTGTGATAACTTGTCTGGTGTACGAAACAAATGAGTAATTATCTGTGGTCTGTTATTCCAGCACTGACATTATTGTAGTTCACGTGTATCAAAACTATAAACGCTAAAAACATGGTGTCGACTATAGAATCAAAAAAGTATTTCTTTTAAGTATTTCAAGTAGGAATACACAGGGGACATGGAGGGGGTAGTTTCGTTGGAAGTACTACAGGTTGACGAATGTGGAAGCTGCTCCTGTAGATGCAGAGCTCTCATCATTTTGTGGAAACAGAAAACAAGTGTGGCAGTGGCATAGGTTGTAGGGGCAAACTTGTCCATTGTAATCATCAAAAATGCAACTCTAAGCACGCTAACACTGATTTGCTCACTTAATTGGTCACAATCTGCGGACGCACTTGTATCAACTATATCCAGAAACACCATTTTTACTACAGTTTGTCTTGTCGCGTTGTTCTATCTGGATATTTTATAAGCAATAAAAATCTGTATAACAGTATTATAAGTATTCAGTATATAGGTTGAAGTCGCATTCCTTTATATTTACTACGCGGATCTCAGTAAAACTTTGCAGCAACTTTTTTCTACAAAAAGATCAACAAAGAGTTCGATTCGGGAGCACGATAGAATTGCAAGTATTCACACAGGCCACACTCGAGTAGAATCATCACTTTAGGAGATATATGCAAAAAAAAAGTTATTTTTCAAAGTCGCAAGAAGTTGTAAAACGTAGGTTGACGGGTATAAGTTCATAGGTTGATTGTGGTTTGGCAATTCATAAAGGCTTCAGTGTGCCGTTGAGATAAAAAAGGCTAAAGTATCATCTATGGTAAGTGTTCGCTGTAGCTGTCTTGAATAAATTCGATAACAAAGTTCACGTTACTTAAATTTAAACATCAAACGTAACATCAGCAGAAAAGTTTACATTTTTATTATAGAATCACAAACGTCCAGAACTCTACAAATATCAGTTTTCCTAATGTAATGATGAAGTTTTTCCTGTTTTGTGGTACTTTCTAGTACCATTAGCGGAAAGTTTGCATTGCTGGAAACAGTAGAGTTACATATTTTAGGTGCCAAGCTTTTGGGGTTAGGGGTCTATCCCTCCTCTCTAATAGTCTGTTGTAGTAGCCTCTTTTAGTAAGTTTTAAAAATTGCTCACTAGATGGCGTTGTATATAAGTGTCAGACAGAGAGACAGACAGACTCACAGACAGACGCTTCGCCCCACTCATCATCAGTTACTGCGTGGATTTCCTCTAAATGTTCAGGAAGTGTCTCCGCTTTTGTCTGTATAATAGGTGAACTAAGCTTTTTATAATAAGACTACATGTTGTTGGTATGAAAGTAACTTTATTGCCGTGAAAATGAGATAGGAAAACTACTTGTAGGTGTACCACCATACTACAATGCGTAACAATTGTCTTGCCGTGGTTCTTAAAAAAAATCAGAGCACATACACAGAATGAATGATGATGAGTGGGGCGAAACGTTCGTCAGTTCATTCGCGCTCCCATCAATTCGTTTGTTCTTGCTTCCGTCCGTCCATGCGACCGTCCACGCGTCCACCCTTGCAACCATTCATGCGTACGTCCGTCCATTCATGCCTCCGTCCGCGTGTCCGTCTCTGCGTCTGTCCGTCCTGTCCGTGCGTCTGTCCATGCGTTCTTCCATGCGTCCATCCGCCCATATGAGCGTCCGTGTGTGCGTCCGTCTGTGCATCCGTGTGTCCGTCTGTGAATCTGCATCTCTCCATCCGTTCGTCGGTTGATCCATCAAGTGAACGCTTCAAGTACCGCCATCTCGCGTCTTTTCATCATATATTCATCATATAAAAGCACCACCATCCAGCGGACATTCCAAAGACTAAACGAGAGGTGGCTACCTACTACTCTTACATACATCACGGACGCGCGACCCACGGAATAAGAAGCTTCGCTCCTAAAACATCGCTGATCTCTCCGCGATAGGAGTCAGTAAAACACGAAAGTAATATGCATCCTTAGAGAACTAGTTTAGAGTTAATAGTACATTGAGGTAAGAGGGCTTGCACAATGTCTATTGGTTAACATGGATGCATCCGCGTTGTCGCTTAGTCATACATCTCAGTCCCCACGACTGGCACCCATAATAAAGAATAAAGAAACCTTTGTGGCAACAGATGCTTGTGGTAGTTAAAGTAGTTAAGGGGGAGAGCACAACTAGGAAAGAAAATGTGACAGCCGGTAAAGTGTGACTGATTGGACTAGAAACTCTCGCTAAGGTCACCTATAAACACCACTTACAGACCAATGCCTGGCCCGGCGACAGAGAAACGCAACGCGCGTCGCCTTTTACTTTCGGTATGCGGCGATTGTTCGAGGGGTGAGCGTTCGTGGGGAACGCGGAGTTAAAGCCAGATGAAGTCGGTGGGCGTGTCAGATCTCTTTGAAATAGCTGGATGCTATGAACGACGCCGACGAGTGGCTGGATGAGTGGTTGTATCCGGCTGTACCAATTAGATCAGGCGGTGGCTCAAGCCACCTAGCCATAAAGTTAAGTACTACCACTGTGTGTTTAAGGACTGAGTTTCACTCGCGCCTCGATTGTAGCCACCAATCGTTTAGCCTCCTCCTGGTTATTTCCACCCGTTTAAAGACTATTTTGTCTTCACTGTCGCTAAGCCCCACTGATTTTAAAAAAACGGCGCTAGTATCTTCGGCTAAACGGCGAAGTCCTTTACAAAACATTATCGAGTGTTCAGCCGTTTTCTCCTGCTCTATACACGCAATACATACCGTGTCTGTGCCTTCAAATAGAATCGGTACTTCTTGGTCCGCAATTGTCCCGTTCTAGCCTCGCAGAGCAGAGAAATACCTCGAGATTTAACGTACATCTTTTCCCTTGCAATTTCCTTCTTAAAAGTTCGGTAGGTATTCAGTGGTGATTTCGTAAGCAATCCCATCTTTCACATGTCCCCCCCCACCGGCCCCGCCGCGGTGGTCTAGTGGCTAAGGTACTCGGCTGCTGACCCGCAGGGCACGGGTTCAAATCCCGGCTGCGGCGGCTGCATTTCCGATGGAGGCAGAAATGTTGTATGCCCGTGTGCTCATATTTGGGTGCACGTTAAAGAACCCCAGGTGGTCTAAATTTCCGGAGCCCTCCACTACGGCGTCTCTCATAATCATATAGTGGTTTTGGGACGTTACACCCCACATATCAATCAATCAATCACATGTCCCTTCTCTGTTTCTTTCCCCTTCTTTTTAACCGTTGCATTCTGCTGTTTTCTAAAAACTTGCTTGACAATTTTGAGTTCGTTTCCTTCATTTAGTATCGACTTTCTTCATGTACAAGTAACTGAAATCTTTCCTAATCCAACGCTCCTCTCGCATTTTTCTCAATCGCTCCTCAAATTGTACCTTTGCTGCTAGCTTCCCTGCATTCAAACGATGTCCATCCCATGTCTCCGTGTACCCGCTGATTTGGGGTATTCGCGTATGCTTCCAAAGCAAGTCTACCAATGCCACTTTGTTTATTTTCCAATCTTGCTTGAACTTCTGGTTTCATGCACAAGACCGCATTTCCGAACGTCAAACCCGAGACCATGACACCTTTCTAAATTCCTCTCGCAACGTCATACCTATTGTAGTTCCCCAGTGCCCTATTTTTAATTACAGCTCCATTCCTCGTGTTCTTAGCTATTGCGTACCTTTCGTGCTCTCCTAGGTACCTAGCCCCGTTATTTATTCATACGCCCAAGTATTCGTAATTATGCACTATTTCTTGCGTGAGTTCTTGTATCTTATGATCACCGCCTTTCTTATCAATAAATATGATTGCAAAATTTTCCCTGCAGAACTTTCGATTTAATATAACTCCCTCATTATCAGAGATGTCTATCAATCTCTGCAGATATTCCTTGTTGTCGGTTATTGTTACTATATCATCTGCATATATCTATGCTGGTAATGACTGTTCAATGTGTTTCCCTTGCTTGGCAAAAAAGAGGCTGTATCCGAGTCGACTCTCCTCTAACTTGGCTTCTAGTCTCTGGAGATACAGCATAAATAACAAAGGTGACAAGGAATATCCCGGTCCAAGCCCGCGTCGTATCTGAATAGGTTCAGATACCTGTTCTTCCCATTTGATAACTACTTTGATACTTTTAAAAATGTCCTTTAGAAGATTAGGTATTCAATCTTCCACATATAATGTGTCCAGTATTCTCCACAAGTCTTCTTGAATCACACTATCGTAAGCTCTTTTGATATCTAGAAACGTCAGCCACAGGGGCATATGTTTTTTTTCCGCTATTTTATTACAATGCATCAATGAAAACAGTTTGTTCTCCAACCTTCGTTTACAAAACCTATTTTGTAGTTCTTCAGCACCTCGTCGTTGTCCACCCATGGCTGTAAACGTTTCTTTATTATCTGCATCACCAGCCTGTAAACTACTGTTTTCACTGTTATGAGACGGTAGTAGTATATATCGGCTTTAGCCCCCTTTACTTTATATATCATGCTCATTCTGCTTAGCTTCCACCCATCGAGGGCTGCACCATCCATTATTGCTTTGCTCACTGCCTCTCTTAATGTTTGCTTAGAGTTTGGTCGTAGTTTCTTTAATATCTATGATTCGGATGCCGTCAGGGCCTGTTCATGTGCTATTAGGAACTCTTTTTTTCTGCCCTTTAACACTCTCGTTGTCCCAGGGGAGCCACTCAGCTAATTGGTCCATCCTCATCTGGTACGGTGTATGCTGCGCTGTCTTAGTGTTTAAAATTTTCTGTCATCATTGTTATCATAAATTCCATTGCCTCATCCCCTTCTACTCTGACCCCTTTAACTGTAGTTATAAACCTCTGTTTTATGCTTGTCTTATTACTCAGAGAATTGAAATGGTTCTAAAAGTTTGCAGCTGCCTTTCTGACCTTCCTGTTTACTTCCGCCATTCATTGGGCCCCCATCTTATCTTTTCACTATTCAAATTGGGTGCTTCCTTCTGGTGCTCAAAAAGTTATCCCACTTTATTTTCACACCATCTTCCGGTTCACCCCTCTGGTTAGCATACCTGCGGTCCCTTGAAGCTTCCTGACGTCTTACTATGAATCCCTTACCTTCATCATTCCGCCAGCTCTTGGTCTTGTGTCTGCTTTTCCCGGCTGATTTGACTCGTACCTTAGCAAGCTCTAACTCAAACTATCGAATTATATTTGTGTACGTCCACTTTGCTTTATATCCTCGATGATTATTTTCTCAATCTGTTTTGCTGCTATTTCTATTTGCATTTCAGAATACTTATTACCGTGTGGTTGCTGGTATTGCCGCCTTTCCAATTTCTTTTTTCCCCAAAACTCAGCTTGATAGGTTTGTGATCCCTGCCTAAGCTTCTGGACCCGAATTCGTCTATGTTCTTCACCCTTAGCCGATCATCCATCTTATTGACCTTATTGCGAAATCTATCGTCGACTTCAGCCTTCCCACCTCCCATTTTATCTGCCCTTCGCATTTCTCGCTGTTTCAAATGATTAAATCATGCCTTTCACACACAACTATTTGCATTCTGCCTGTTGGATTAGTATATTCATCTATATCTTATAAGTGCACATTCATATCTCATCATATAAATACCTCAAACTCTTCTCTTAGTCCGTCAAAGTCATTTTCTCCGCACTGCACCATTTATTGACTTTCCTCTCTGTCTTTTGCCCCTGTCCACAAGTATACAAAACCGAGGAGCGCCACTTGCTCTGCCACTTTTTCTTTTAGCCATAATTGTTCCTTGCATGCCTGCTTGACCCTTTGCCAGTCTGTACTTTTATGAATGAATGTCCCAATACCACCCCCCTTTTAGCGGCCATCTGTTGTATTAAGATATTCCCGGGTGTAGTCCGGATGGTTAAGAGGTTGTTCCATTCCCCTAAGATGTGTTTCTGCAAAACCATATACCATCGGCCTCTCATTTCTTAGCTGTTCTTCTACCTCGTCCCCCTCCAGCCTATTCCTGCCACCCTGCATGATAATACACCCTACGTGCGAATTGGTTCGGTCCTCGTGGCTACGTCGACTTCTGCCCCGGACTCTACGTGTCTTGAATATTGATGCCTATTTGGTATCGTTCGTGTCCTACAACCTGTCAAAGAATTCCCCTGGTTGTTTTTTTTATACTAGCTACCCTGAACCCCTAAGGGCCTGCGTGTCCCCCCAAAAAGCTACTGCGCGTCCTGCAAGTCACAAAGCCACCTCATGGCCTAGCCTCCCATCGAAGTGAATTCTGTCTCGTTGAAAACCACCCCATCTATGCACCTCTCTGGTTATTTCCACAACCTCAAAGCCTTTCTTTCGACGCATCCGTCATATCTCTTGGTTTGCGTTGACAACCACTCTTTGCAGGTTGCCGTCAGGCACCGGTATTTCTGGTATTGTGCATATCACTACCTGTACCTGAGGAGAAATGTTGCACACATCATCGACTCCTTTTGCCAGTTTGGTAGCTAGTCCTGCCGTATCTTCATTTAAGACATTACTTAAACCACCCGAGTTTATCACGAGGTTTTGTCTATCAGCTGTAGTTTTTAGTTTCGCGCTCGCTTGCCTCATGACTGCTTCCAGCTTGCGTCCTGAGAACGTTCCTACTGCGACCTTTTTGTCACCTCTTGCCCTCTCTTTGATTGCTTCTGCGCATCGATTTCAATTCTAGTGCCCGGCGATTATCACGTGCTGTGACTTTTCAGCTGGAGCATCCTGCACCGGGGGGGGGGGGGTCTCTTGCACTTGTGACGCCAGCTGCTGTGTCCCCTCCCAGCCCCACCACTACTTCTGAACCTAGCTTTTGTTGCCATTGAACCGATAGAAGCTGTTTTTTTTTCAAACTTGCTTGCTCTTTCTTCTCCGCCGTTCTTGTGTCCGGTGCCCTACCATTCTCTGTCGGCCGCTCCTTTGCTCACCTTCGCTAGTGCCTCCTTGGTGGATTTGAGCCTTTCTCTCAGCCTTCGTTTTCTCTTGCTCTGTCGCCAACGCGATATCCAGCTCGGTGATTCTCATCAGCAGTTTACTCTGGACAACCGTCATTTTCTCCATTTTTTCCCCTCGATCTCACATTGCCTACACTTGGCGGCAGCCCCCACTTAATTCGCGTCTCCACTTGGGTCTATTTTCAAACCCGCCCCCCGTCGTGAAAATTTTACAGCCTTTTTAACCATGTATTTTTGACACCAATCGTCCTTATGAATTGTCGCAATCAATTATTACAAAACACGGCATACGACAAACCATGCCCTACGAAAAAAAAGGAAGTCTAAGCTCTGCTACACAAATTTGCGTGTTCGGTGTACCTGCAACTCTCCCACGAGGTGGCAAGGGGAAAAACAAAAACACAGACACAAACAAGTAAATACCTGGAGACTGACCCCGAAAACGCCGTGCAATGTAGTAAGTGTTACAAAGGTTTTAACTCTTGCATATAGTTATAAAAGCAAGCTCAAAACATGCAAAACCACTTATCGGCGCAGTCAATCGGGAGCGCCCAAAAACACGTCCATTCACCGTGCCAGTCCAAACTGAATGGGGTAAGGATAAGGGCGCTACCTGGTGGTGTGTTAAGGCGTTGGAAAAATCGCTTTTCTGCGAAACACACCGAATGGTATGAATGCTTAGAAACGACGCGTTGAAAAAACTAATGGCAGATGCGATGGCCATATTGCTTTGTTGCTCTATACTAAGAACGTGAAAGGACAGTGGTACATATAAGTGACGTATTTTTAAAAGCGTACAAAACATGTGACTATGGCACAGGGGATAGTGTGCCCAGAATATGTTGTCCTAAACCTAGGTGTGATGGTTTCAATTGACATTATTAGAATATTTTTTTCGTTTTCTGATTGTGCATATTTTTTTCGACGTCTTTTCCGTGACGCAAATACGTCACTGAAATCTTAGTCGCTCCCGGCATAAAACTCTTTTGTCTTAAAAAACAACCCTTAATGTAAACGCTAACGTGAAAGAAAAAGCATAGCGACAACCTCTTATTGTCAAAGATTGCTGCTGCTGTAGTTCTAATCCAGTACAACTCGAAATCGATGAGAGGACAGAGTAGAAATTGGGAAATAAGTGTACTAGTGGATTATGCGTATCAATATAAAAGTTGAGTATGTCGAGATTATTCCGGTAAGATCAAACATGAAACATTTTCTTTAGCGAATCTAGACACATGAGAAGCAGCAACTGGGAACTGAAGTAAAAGATTAAGGTCACATGAACCCAGTGCTTTCGTCTGTATTTCCGCAAGCACACTTGATGACAGCGTAGTGTCGCTTTCACGCTTATCACGAGGCCTCAACCACATAAAGAAATTGCATAAACAGTGGTCTCAAACAATGTTGTCAAGTTTTCACTCGCGATAACTATTCTACTATGTAACCTATTCTTTGAGTTCCCTCCGTTCATAATTGTATCACCCTGAGATTCACGCCAAATCAAACATAGTGCGTGAAAATATTTAAATCTTAACTACAGAAACTAGGGTTTTGTTCGTTCAGTGCTGTTTGGGCTAGAAAGTGAGGTCATCACTAATCACCTGTTTACGTGCCGAGGTTGAATCACTTTTTCATTATTCAACTCATTCAGACTCACAATAGTCTGTTCTGGCCACGAGCTTGAGTCGAAGGTAATCCTGTTGAGAAAAAAATTTGTGAGTCCAGGTTTTAGTGAGCCCTGAATGAGAAAGCTTTTTTTAATGTGAAGCATTCCTTATCAAAGTACATTGACATTGAGCGTATCTATCTATCTATCTATCTATCTATCTATCTATCTATCTATCTATCTATCTATCTATCTATCTATCTATCTATCTATCTATTATACATACTCCGACTTTCAGCTCTCCAAACCGTTTAAATGATGGTATTAATACCAAAACTGGTACGCGATATTATGACTATATGACAAGTATATATAACTAATCATAACATGAAAACCTTGATAGCTATGTCATGAATGTCATGATTTAGATTACAGGCTTTTGCTGCTCTAGCGGTGGTTTCGTTCACATGACACATTGCAAAACGGATACGGTATCACATAACTGCATGACGAATTTCCTTACCTGGAAATTGTGACATGCATATCATGAAAGTCATGGCTAAACTCCGCGCTCGTGTTGCACTCGCACTCGTTTCGCTTACTTCACATATCCCAAATTCAGTACCACGCCACGTGAGCAGACGACGAAAGTAAATGACACGCCCAGACATGATAATCATGACGAGCGTGTCGTGTAAAACATGAATACAAGCCATGCTCATAGCGCACTCAGGGCCGCTAAGCTAGATCTACGTATACAAAATTTGGTATCAAGTGGTGTGAATAGACAGCGAAGGTAAACGAGATGTCTAAATATAGCAATGATGGAAGAAGTCGGGTACTGCATAATTTACGTCCGTCTCGTAACGTTGCTTTGGTTTTAAAGTGAGGTATTGACCTTCCTTGTTAGTGCTTTGCATGCCATCGGTTTCCACTGTACGTGGGATCTGCTATTTTTTAATGAGTCTGAATGAGCTACACCTTGTTTTGTCGATCTATGTTGACGTGCAGTGCCAGTCGACAGTAGCGACCTTCCTGACATGTTCACTCGCCGTCATGAAAGGTCTGGCGATTGACGGTCTCTGGGACCCTTCCCACATCGCCATCCTCTACGCTGGAGCGCTGGCCGCTGTCAACACCGCCAGTCTCTTTCTCAGTTGCGTATTTGTTTTACATAGCCTCAATCACCGAAGAACTGCATATGGGAGCAGGCGACAAAACAAGTAATGCGATTGTGAAGCATTTAAAAATATTCTTGAGAAGTTTAGAAATGCACACATAAATATTGAGTTGACAAAACTAGAAATAGGCACGGTGTGTTACGTAATATAAACAAATTTGAAAAACGAGTGAATTTGTGGGCATCAAGAAATGAGGAATATTGTTGTGATGACACATGTGAAAATGCACATACATATTGCGGTGCTCTATTTCGGTGCCCACAGCATTGTATACCGCAAGCGTTTAAAACCAATAAAACTAGAAGGCACGATAGAAGATGAATTTTAAAGATAGAAAACTGTATTAGAACTCACTTCGACAATCGGGTTTTAATACACTAGGTTGATATTTTGAACATTTTATACAGAGGCATATGAATTGGCTGGCTTATTATATTGGGAGCTTTCTCGCTGTACGAACGGTCACGCTTCCTCAAGCGGATAGGGTAAAGTGTCAATCATCCATGTTCTTTCATTTGTACGTGACAGTTTTGAAATATCCATGTGCACATAATTAGTGGATTCCATTCATATCGCATTACTTCACGTAGATATGCAGGGCTTTTAAAAACTGTGTCTAATATTGTTTAGAGATCAGCAAAATGCGCTATTTGCTCAATGTCTACACAGTCTTCTCTGTAGCCAAAGGCATTTTAGAAGGCTTGGCTACATAATTTGAAATAGTACTTAGTGAACTTACATTAATCACCTTTTCAATTAGCGGAGTCAAGTAGTTGGGTGAACTGGATGAATTGAAGTCCTGGATGTGAAGAACACATTGCTGCTTTGAGATTTTGGAAAAAGGGTCTTTTGTAATAACTATGCAGGTTACATACCCACACAAAGGATTCGGTAGATGGTTGATATACCGCCCCCTCAATTTAGTTTCTCTCTTTCGCGTTTCGATTTTGGTTTCAGCGCTGAATTGGGGATAATTTCATGTATTTGCAGTTATATTACAGATCGTTTTTTGTAAAATCTCAATGCGGACACCGGCTTTTTGCATAAAGGGCTTAGGTTCTACCTTTTGACCTAACTGTCTAACTAGAGTAGTTAAAAAGCAAATAATTTTATGGCCTAATTACAGTTTCAAATAATATCTTCAACCCTCTTAAGATGCCTGCCGCTACAGAAAAACCGATTGCGAGGACAGCGAGCAAATAGCGCCTTTTCACGAAATTTCAGGAGTACAACTTAACTAATAAACTTAACACGTGCATTTGAAAGTGTGAGCTCAGCTTCATATCATTGAACAAATAAAAGAAAAAAACGTGTGAAGACCTGTAGGGAAAATTTATTTAGACACATCGCTTCGCAAGGCTGTATAGCGAAGTCAAATGCGCGACATAAAGATCCCCTTCACTGATTTTCAGTACACTCAACTGAGCACAGTAGTTAACCTTAACAATTAAATAACAACAAAGGTTCTTTTAATCACATTCTTTGCAAATTAAACAATTACGAACATTCATCTACATGCCGCCTTACGAAATATAGCAAGCTGACTTTCGGTACTCTAAAACAGTGCTTTTTCAACTCCTGTTTTTTTTTGTTCACGCAGGCTTCGTGATGTCCACGGTCGTGGTGGTGTCCACCAAGTGCGAGAAAAACCCGGACAACATCGCGCCGGCCATCGCGGCTTCGTTCGGCGACCTGACCACGCTTTTCCTGCTCTCGGGCTACTCGTCTTTAATGCTGTACCATCCGTGTGCGTCTTTGCCACGACCTACTTAAATGCCAAGCATTTCTTAGCGAAATTTGGTGACCTTGAGCGTATCTATCTATCTATTTATCTATCTATCTATCTATCTATCTATCGATCTATCTATCTATCTATCTATCTATCTATCTGTCTATCTATCTAGCCAGCCACCTACGACATTTAGCTCTCCTGGCCGTTTCAAGTATCTATACCAAACTTGGTATTGCATAACATGACTATATGAAGAACATATCTGAATAGCCATAACATGAAAATCATATCATGTGTGTTATGAATATCATGATTTACATTTTTCTGCTGACCCGCAGGTCGCGGGTTCGATTCCCGGCTGCGGCGGCTGCATTTCCGATGGAGGCGGAAATGTTGTAGGCCCGTGTGCTCAGATTTGGGTGCACGTTAAAGAACCCCAGGTGGTCTAAATTTCCAGAGCCCTCCACTACGGCGTCTCTCATAATCAAATGGTGGTTTTGGGACGTTAAACCCCACAAATCAATCAGTCAATGATTTACATTTCATGGTCCTGAAGCTCTTGCGGTGGTTTCGTTCACATGGCTTCTTGCAAAACTGGTATGGCATGACATGATTGCATGGCAAACACAAGGGACAGGCCCTAACATGAAAACATAAGTCAGTCATGTAACAACATGACTATATACCACGCCCATGATTCCCTCGCGGTCTTTTCGCAAGCGTTCCATACACCAAATTTGCTATTACGGTACGTGAATGAATGACGAAGGTATGTGACTGGTGCAAACATGATAATCATGAGATGCGCGTCATGTAAATACATGACTACATGCCAGAGTGAAGGCGCTAATACATTTCGACGTGAAGCGGTGTGCGTGCTCTCTGGCGTTCATTTTGTTGCGTCACGCTAGCGTTGCCACGCCAGGCACTGGTGCTGCCATATACTTGCAGGCACGCACCGTGTTGCATCGCTTTGACGCATGTGCGTTTCAGCGTTATCGGCATCCCTCCGTCACGAAAAGAGGGAGACGCTGTGTTGCCTGGATAACGCATCGGCACGAAATGCAGCATGCCGCATTTTACACCGGTTGCCGTTGGGCCGCACTGACGGACGCTGATCGCGCCGGTCGCGCCTGGCGTCAGATTATAGAGTGCTCGCGTTTTTCTAACGTAGCGTCGCTGTACCCATCGGGTTCGCGTCAATGCAACATTGGAGTATATTGGGCCCTTCATGATGCGCTCGCGGTCGTTTTGATAGCTCTACATATACTAAATTTGGTGTTACGTGACGTCAATGAATGACTAAGTATATGACTGGTTTAAACATAATAATCCTGACCCGCGTGTCATGTAAGAGCATGACAACATACCACGCTCATAGCGTGCTCGCCACCGTTTCGCTAGCTCCACATATACTAAATTTCGTATCCTGTGACGTCAATAGATGACGAAGGTAAACGACACATCCAAACATGATAGTCATGACACGGAAGTTATAAAAGGCATCATTTGCCTCCAACTCGTCACGTTGTGCTGATTTCAAAGTGATATATTAACCTTTCTCATTCATGCTTCGCATTTAATCGATTCCCACTGTGCGTGGGATCTGCCAACTTTTATCAGCATTGTAACGACCAGGTCTTGCAAAAGTAAAGTCAAGCCTGTTGATATGCGTTATTGTGCAAGTTACACTACGCTTGTTCACTGCGCACACGCTTACGTGCTTGCCGCCGTGCTCCAAATGTTCGGTTAAGTTGCGGACCCACTTGCTATAAGAATAGTTGATATCGATTGATCACGATGGTTACTATACTGACACCATTGGTTCTGATGGTGCAAGTTGTGGTATTATACACGTAGGCTTCAGGAACAAGTGCGACCATTCTATGCTAAGTTTGGCGTGCGTTCAAAACACGAGGTGTGGGTGGATTGGGCCACTTGACGTTGATAGTATATGTTTAAAAGTGCCAGAGTCAGAGGACAAGAAAGTGTTGCAAACAAAGGCCAGCGATTATTCATTAAAAGCTGTGTGCATCAGTTGCGCATAACTTCAAAAGTTTTGCCGTAGCAATAATAATGATCCATCTACGTATAATACAGCTCACTTTCATCTCTTTTTTTTGCACTCCCGTCTGTTCATGCGTGGTCGCACCACGAGGCAGCATCGACTTGCCCAACTTCCCACGCTTCTGCATACAATGTGCGCTTGACGACCATTTGCAGATCTGGCGCCGCTGGTGATCGCGTTGTGCCTGCTCCTGCTGCCAATGTGGATAGTTCTGGCCCGACGCAACACCGTCTCCAGGGAAGTGCTGCGCGTCGGGTGGCTGCCAATTCTTATCGCACTCACGTTGTCTAGGTAAGTGAGCAGAGAACTCACCCATTGCTCATTAGGAAAGCGAGTGTTACACTCGAAGCTTTTGCGTTATTTCAGGTGAAATTTCTCCCCGTAATTTACGTCTAAATCGGCGTACCTTGCTGTTACTGCTGCTGTTATGTCTACTAACGCCATTGTAGAACATTGGCAGCAGGCCCTACTGCGGGGTTTTAGTTGCTGAGGAAATCGTCTGCTGACTGGCTGGTCGTGGGATCGATGGCCGGCTGCGGTGGCTGTATTGTCGGTGGAGGCGAAAATGCTGAAGGCCCACGTGCTGATATTTCTATGCACGTAAAAGAACCCCAGGTGGTCGACATTTTCTGAGTCCTCCCCTGCAGCTTCTCTAATAATCATATGAAGGCTTTGGGGCTCTGGATACCACATATCATTCAAGCATTTGCAGCAGTCTCTAGGTTAATCTGTACGAATTCATTTTATGAGATCATTCTATTTTGTTTTGTTCTCTGTTTCTTTTTAGGTATTGTATGTAGCAATTTAATGTGTCTTCTACCTACAATGATGTGGAATTCGATTAAAAAAATTGTTAATAAATAAATAAACCCTCAAGTAACTAAGCAAAACGGGTAAACAATAAAACCACAATAAACGAAAGAAAATAAAATTAAACGCTGTTTTCATTTCAGGTATTCAACATTTGCCTTGTCACCTATAATACTGTCTCCTAAACAAGGATAATTGAACAGAATTTCGTAATGGCAATGGGAAATATTCTAAGAGGCTCCAAATTTAATTACGCGACAATTTGTAAAGCTCTTCGTACGAAAGCTCCTAAATACAAGTTGCTAGCAACTTTTATTGCGCATGCGTTTTTGCAGCTTCGGTGGGTACATCCTGGATTACGCAGTCTTCACTTATCCGCCAATCGCCTTGCACCTGTCTTCAGTAAATGGTGAGTCAGGCTATTCAAACACTAGAATCCGCCCGGTTCTACGCGATGGCTTTAAACAGTTACTGTCGCAGCCAAGTACGTGGCTGCACCATAGGTTCGGGGCTTCAATTGATAGTCTTTAGCACTGATAACTTGAGAGTGAAGTAAATAAATAAACAAATAAATAGCGCTTATGTATTGCCTTTCCTATTTTTACGATATGCCAGCCAGATGTGTCAGATCTAGCCTTTCGCTGCCATCTCCAGCTCTTGCCCATCGCTTAGCTTTGGCCTGTGCTATGCGGTTGTGCAGGGAAATAGCCGATCATGTAGTGCCTCACGACGCAAATCTTACGAAGTATTGTTTTGTTCGGTTGTGTACAGATCCGTGGGGCAGTGTCTTACATTCCTGGTGTTCACAATGTTGGCGCTCACGCTGCTTCTGTAAATGCTACCGTGTTCTGCGATAGCATGTCGGCGTTCATGGCGCTATGTAAGCAAACAACGTGGAAGCATCACTACGACACTACTTCATGCACTGACTTCAAAAGTACCATGAGGTGGCATCGGCAAGGCTTTGAGCCACAAACCAAGGAGCAAAAACAAATTAAAAATATTCGAGACATAAAGGTGTCCACTATACCTACGAGGGAAAGTGCTTGAACGCACGTGTGGTGCAAGCAGCTCCACATCACGACCATCATCATGCATCACGACCACTCCCGAAACTAAGGTGGACTGATGGCTTCCGTTGAGGAGCGTGCATTCGCACTGGCTCTAAAAGAAATGAATAAGGCATAGGCTATTCCTTCCTTCACAGATTAGGCTTTTACCTGAAAGGTAAACGCGTCTTGACAGAGGTATCTAAACATTTACTGCGCATTTCCGCAATGGCGAAGGAATGAAGGTGGCAGCAACAAATTTAAGTTAACGTGAAGAACGGCATGCAGCTCGAAACATGCGACGCGCGGCTCAAGCAGAACAGACGCACGAAACAGACATACAACAGGACGAGTGCCAACTAAGAACTGTGTACTAGCTTCTCACTAATGGCTGGCTGCTCAGACACAAAGGAACGCGCACAAAATGAACGCTCAAGTATACACAGGACAAGTGCGAATCAGCAGCTCTCACAATTGTTCCTTCTTAATATTTCAGCAGTGCACTCCTTTCGCAAAGGCGGCCACTGCAGTAAGCGAATTGGCGTTTGTGCTCTCCGTAACTTCCACACAAACTAGCTGTGAAACGTTTAAACCACCCGCATCAAGGGCAGGCCCGCACAAGCGGAAACGGCTTGCAGAAGCGTGCTCACTCGTGCGGACCGTGGGAACACAGTCAGAGGATGACCTCTAAAGTTAAATCTTAAGCGCACCCTTCTCGCTATCTCACCAGTTATATAAAGTGAACGCGCTGAAGTGCCACCGAGCTATGATCACCGTCAACAGAAAATAACAGACATACATAGCTCACCGTTAGTGCACTGATTATTATTGCATTCCGTGGTGGAGTCGCTTCACTCCACACGCAGCGGAGCTATATATAGGTGTCATAGGTGTGCCTCATGGTGACTGAACAATTTGTCCTTTTCTTCGAGTTTTTCTTGGTCATCTGTGCGTGTATATTTCACAATGTATTACCCTCGACATAAAGACGTGAGTGGAGCGGTGGTGTAACCCGGCGTAAAACCTTTTCGTGTAAGAAAGTTCGTTTCTAATCACGATCGAACCAACCATGAAATACTCTGTATCGCGTGTCTGATGGTTACCGATTGCAGCGCTGGGCGGCAACCTGGCGGCCGTCTTTAGCTGCAGCTTGTCCAGTTACCTGAACCGGTTGACGCCCCTGGGAGACATACCGTTCGGGGAACACGTCTGCGTGGGGCCCCTACAGATGTACTACCAGGGCGGGGAGATGGCCAACGTGGCCTATGTGCTCGTCGGCGTCGTGGTGCCCGGCCAGACGCTGTTCGCCGTGCTCTCTAGGATTCTGCGCTTCGGCAAGGTCTCCATGACCACCACCTTCTTCGCAGCCTACTGTGGTGCATCGCTAGGGCAGGTGTGTCCCCACCGACCATGTTGCGTAATTACGAAACACGAAGAATTCACTTATTGTTTAGACACAGGAGGAAAAACATGAGTATTCCGCAAGTGACCATCAGGGCTACTACAAGTAGCGCTGACAAACACTCTCAGGTGTCGACGCGCGAATACACCCGATAAAGTAGACAGGAGGACAATAGCCGCTTCTGTTCAAATTGTTGAGCATTGGGCGCCTTATTCGATTCCTGCAGCTGCGGTCTCGGCGGGGCCTGGAGGAAGGAAGAAAAAAGGAGGGAGCATCATCACACGAGTGAAGCCCACCGCGTGGGCCCAACACATGATCAAAATGTCAGAGCAGGCACTGGATTTTAGTCGCCTTGGTGGCGTTTCGCTTTTAAACCTCCTGCGTGAGCCGGCTGGTCTGCACCGAACAAAAGGATTTAGAATGAAATCTGCCGCGTGCCATACTCCGCTGCCAGCGCAGTATTGGCAAGGATCGTTGCGTACTTGATCTTGGAGTGACATGTCACATGTTGGGCCGACACTGGTGGCTTCAAAATAGGTCGGCTTGCCAAAGCTGGCTCAATTATGTCCTCCTTTCTTCTCGATGTGTGCCATTTAAAATTCTTTCTTTCAACTAATGAAAGCTCAATACAAGATCGACATGTCGCACCTTCTATATTTGTCAGGTTGCGATACCAGACACAGGAACTCACTAGCTGTAGCTGTAATCGTGACACGTTCAAAATGCTTTCTTTCCTAGAATTAACTGTAGAGAATTGGAACAAATAGCCCGGTAAAAAGGTGATGCAAGATTAACTCTCGCAATTTGAATCTCACCTTCGGTAAGAAGCAATTATCTTCTCTGGCTAGAATAATTTTCGTATGTTTCTTTTTTCTCTTTCACCTCGTGCTAACTCATCTGTTGGACCCAAAAAATGCTAGACTAGCGCTTATTGCCCTTTAGTTTTGTTAATCAAAGCACACGTGCGAACAACTTTGTTTTTTCCTGTGTCTTTTTTTATTTTTATGCACCTATATAATGTACCAAGCTGCCAAGATCGTGTACATGATCACAGTATCAATCAATAAGCGTATAAGTCAATTATAATACAAATACATACCTAAATAAATAAGTAAAAAATAAAAAATAAAGAATGAACTGGCAAACTTATGTTTCAATTAAAAAAACAGAGATAACTATCACCAAGTAGAACTGGTAATTGCAATGAATCAGAAGCATACTTGACTTGTACCAAATCATTCTTTATTGCGTCTGGTGCTGGTAAACTTAAGCCCGGTGAAAAAATGCGCAGCCTAAGCACCAACAGTAATACGTGCATTCTTAGAGAATTAAACTACGCCTTTACTCACTTTGAACCTCCACGAGTCGTTGGCGCCATCTATTTGAGAGACTCGTAAACGCACTTTAGGGCACCAAAGGTGAATGGTTGTGTCCGTTTTCCCATGTTCGCTGATTCAGTTTTATATATAAACTGCCCATGCCAGCTGGAGGGGTTTTCTTTTTTTGCATGACTATATTAGTATCTTTTGTGTTCGTAATTTTCAGTTCAGTTTTTCTCGGGGGGGGGGGGTAATGGCCACATAAACTTTGGTAGAAATTTTCATGTTTTCAGACAGTCACTAATGCATTACAGAGAAAGATATTATGAGAGCACAAGGGCCTTTGTGCCGTAATTGTCCGTCGCCGGTGTTTGTATCCGCTATCGCGCGCTGTGGAAAAAAAGAAACAAGCGAAGTAAATAAAAACTCCGAGGCACGACTGGGATTAAAAACCAGGTCCCCTGCCTGCCAGGCCAGTAAGTTACCATTAAGCTACACCGGTGCTTGAAACCTCATGCGTGAAACTTCGTTTCAGATTAACACTAGGCAGCTTTCATGTCAAGAAAAAATCGCGTTATTATAAGTAATAAATTGTTCCAGAACAGCGAAGAAACAACCAGACATCACACAATGCCAATGGCGTTATGACCAAGAATGCAATGTGGATGCCTTACTACCGCCAATAATTGTTATTTATGGCATAATCGCTACCCTGCAAGTGTGCTCGTAGCACTTACAGAATGTATGAATAAAAAGATGTCTTTAGCAATGCCACTCTTGCAGCTTTCGCGGTGACAGTGCAGCGCGTCTCGCGCAAGCCTGGTGTTTTTTTTTTTGCTTGAACAAGAAGTCACGATGAGGTGCTGTGACTGCCCATCGGTCATCATGGCATTTTAAGCCAAGCCTGAGGCCTACGCACGAGGGATGGAGGATGTGGTGATTCACTTTAGCCGTTAGTTTATCACCAGTCAGTTCATTACTAATAATATTATTGTTCTTGCCTAAGAATTTTATCAGTAATATTAATAATATTTATCATTATATCATTTATTTTTTGTTGTTGTACTATGGGTGGTTTGGCGCTCCGATATGAGTGCAAAAGGCGACGCGGATGCCTCCTAGACAGACGCTTCAAAAGACATAATGCATGCAACACTTCACCAGCGGAATAAAAAGAAAGGCGAGACAAAAAAAATACTTGCTAGTCACATTCACCCTTTTCAAATTCTAAGTATCCGGATCATATACTCTATAAGGTAACCCAGAATTGCTTCATCTAGGCACGTTGTTTTCTAGCCGTTCTAAATTTCCCCGAGGCTATCCTTATTATGTTCGGCCTTCACCCTCCAAAGGTTGATATGTGGGGCTTAACGTCCCAAAACCAACCCTCCAAAGGCCCTTCACGAAGGTATGTAAAGTAAGAGTTCAAAACTGAGGTGTAGTAGTGCGAATCGAAAGCAATGTATACGTAAAAATTCCAACAAGAAGGTACAGAGGTAGGTTTTGACAAGCATGAGCAAGAGGCCGTTTTTAGACAAACGCCACTCTCTGCAATGTATAACAGAACCAAGTCCTTTTTATTGAAGTAGTGATACCTAAAATGACGCGAGAGCCACGGTTACTCTGGAAGCTTGTTGTAATAAAAAGGGCGACAGGAAATGCTGTGAAGAAGAGAGAGGAAACTTTTAAGTAGAAGTATAAATTATAGGTCAACGTTATTACACCTAACTAACTATATTAATCGGGCAACAAAGTGTCTTAAAGATTGTTTAGCCACTTTTCGTAATAGCACCTGTCCTATCCGAGTTCCGCCACGGTGGTCTATTAATTATGGTGTTCGAGTGTCAGCAGCATGTCTCTGGATCTTATCCTCTCTGCATCGGCCCCATTTTCGATGGAAGTGAGAAATCTATAGGCCCATGTACTTAAAATCTAGGTGGACGTTGAAGAAGAACAAGAGATTAGAATTTTCGAAAATAAAAAATTTGAACCCTCTCCTCGAACGGCACCCTGAAAGAGTGCAAAACATCAGCGTTTAGCATGTGTGGCGGGACGGTTTGAAAAGGCGCTAACGCGGGTCCTGCGGTGAGCGCTGGAAGATTCGTTTGAAGCGATGGCTGGCGTATGTCTAGTTTTTTCAGAGGGGACACGGGCGCTGGACCGGAGCAGGCGCGTGTTTCGCCTTGATGATCGCCGCCCTGTGATCGGTGAAATGCACGCTGAGAGGTTCCTGCAGACATTCTGCGTCGCAGTTGGCTAAGGCCAGATTGATGCGCATTCCTTTTATTGTGGTGGGTGATTTCCGTTCCGCCGACACGGACTTCAGCGAGTGAACGTCTAGCATGTAATCGACGAGCCATTCTCGTCTTCCTCCGCTGACGAAAACGTTGAAATCTCCCGCGACTATAAGAGGCACATCGACATGCCTCACTTCAACAGTCAGCGCCTCCTTCAGACAGCGCTGAAGCTGCTTCTTCGGCAGGTTGGATGTGACGTAGAGCATGAAGATCGACACGTCACCGATGCACAAGGCAACTCACTCGGACCAGATGTGTCTTCAAAAAAGCCCTTATCGTTCTTACACGTCGCCTCTTGTTCGCCTGGCGGAGCCCAGCGCTTGCGTACGGGTGCTTCAGTGGAGGCGTGTGGCGCTTTCGAGACGTTGCCAAACGACGACGACGTCGAGGATTCGTCAGCGTTGGCATTCCGCTGTCGGTGCTTGTACTTGGCTTCCTTCAGTCGCGTCTCGTCGGTGTTGCCGACGCGTTGAAGACGCTTGCGCTTCGCTTCTTTGGCTTGTGTCTCGGCGGTGTTACCAGCGCGCCTTCTCCATTCCCGCCCTCGCACCTCGTCGGTGTCGTTGATCTTTCACTTCCGGCGCTTGAATGCGGCTTCCCTGGCCCGCGCCTTGTCGGTGTTGCCGTTGCGACGTCGCTATGCGTGAACGCGATCGGCTCTGCTAACCCTCGCAACGCCGAACAACGCCCGGGTTAGGCCAAATCACTTCAGCGCATCTTCCGGCGGGCGAAGCAGCTAGCTTCGCTTTCAGGTGTCCTCTCTATTTCAGATAAACGGGCCGAAAGAGTGTTAACTATACTCGGTGACAACTTCCTGTGGCAGCACAGCCAAGGCTACGAAGCCCACACACGCCCTTTTTTACTACGCTTATGCTGTACCACGCTGTAGTGCCTTCGTTTCGGCGTACATCGTCAAATAGTCCGTGGCTGCTACGATCCACTTGTTACCGGCAGATGTCAGCGAAAAGAGCCCCAGTAAATCTATTATTATTTGATCGAATGTCACCCTAGGTGGTTCGAGTGGTTGAAGAAGCCCCGCGGGCTTCAGTGGCAGGGATTTGTCGCGTTGACAATCCCGGCGGATTTTCTCGTATCGCTTAACAGATGCGTAAAGCTTAGGCCAGTAGTGTGCTTGCCGAACTCGATCGAGCGTTCGAAGGGAACCTATGTGACCAGATGTGAGCTCATCGTGGCAGGCGAGAAGCATGTCGTCACGCAAGTCAGTTGGCACGCCTAGAAGATAAGTTCTCTCAATGCTGTTGGAGTTTTTCTTATACAGGGCCCCATCTCACAGGCATAATGACGACAGACTTCGAGAAGTACAATGAGGTATGGAAGAGTTACGTCTTTCAAGTTTATGATAACTGCACGTATTTCGTCGTCCGCATGCTGTCGTGTAATCAGATCGGTTGTAGTAAGGGTAGTGTAGTACTACCGTCATCTTTGTTGTCGTGGCCACAAACTTCGACAGGGGCGTGGGACAACGAATCGGCATCTTCGTGCTTGCGGCTGGATTTGAAAGTGATCGTGAAATCGAATTTCTGCACACGAAGACTCCATCGTGCCAGTCGCCCGCATGGGTCCTGTAGGTTGGCTAACGCGCACAACAAATGATGGTCATTCACTACCTTGAAGTGGCGTCCATGATGGTAAGGCCTCAACTTCATCGTGGTCCATACAACAGTGAGTGACGCTTTTTCTGACGTGGAGTAGTTTAGGTCGGCACGGGAAAGAGGGTTATTATTTGCACCATGCCCTCTTGTAGTTGGACGAGGTCAACTCCAAGACTCACGTTACTGGCGTCAATATGAATCTCACTATCAGCATCTTGGTTAAAAGTGAGCGAGGACTCGCGGTGTCTGCAAATGCTCCCGTAGTTCAGAGAAAGCTGCGTCCTGTTCTTCCTCCCAGACGAATTACACGTCTTCACGAGTGAATTGAATGAGCGGTTCAGCAATCCTAGAAAAATTGGCTATACAGCGGCGATAGTACGCACAGAGCCCTATAAAGCCACTTGCTACCTTCCTCTCACGTGTAACGGGAAACGAGGTCGCGGTGGTGCTTTCGTCAGGGTCTGGTCGAACACCATCCACACTGAAATTATGACCGAGAAACTTAAATTTTTTATAACAGAAGTGGCATTTTTCTGGCATCAGGGTAAGGTTAACAGAGCGGAGTGCTTCCAGCACTGCCTGCAGACGCTTTATGTGCTCCTAAAAAGTCGCAGAAAACGTGACACCATCATTTAGATAAACTAGGCACATGTGCCACGTTGGACTGGTAAAAACAGTGTCCTTAGTGCTCTGGAATGTCGTAGGTACAGCACTGAAGCCAAAGGGGGGTACTTTGAATTCATATAGGCCCTCTGGTACAACGAAGGCGGTTTTTTCGTGTTGTTGTTCATCAACTTCGATCTGCCAGTAGCCACTATTCAAGAACATCGATAAGAAATACTTAGCCTACCGCAGTCTGTCGACGGAATCATTCATGCGGGGCTGCGGATAGGCGTCTTTTTCAGCTACGCTGTTGTTTTCTGTAGTCTACGCAGAAGCGCAAGGAGCCATCTTTTTCCTTTACGAGAACAAACGGAGATGACTACAGCAGTCTTGGAAGGTTGGATAACGTCATCTTGCAGCATCTCTTTAACGTGAAGATTTATAACGTCACGTACCTTTGCCAAAACGCAGTAAGGGTGTTGTTTTATGGGTGAGGTGTCGGTATATGCAATTGTTCGGTATTTGGGAATCAGTGTCTGACCAACCTGCGAGTTGGATGCTGAGCACTCTTTAACTCTATATAGCAGTTCACGTAGCTCAGTATGTTGCTGTTCCGAGAGGGTCAAATTGACATCAACTCTGCAAGTAACGAAGTCACGTCACTTGGTGTCGGTCGAAGGTTGTCGTCGGCTGATGTAGATGTGAAACGTTCAGCAATGTCTGCGACAGGGTAAGCTAAAGTGATGGCGGTGTGATAAAACAGGTGCTGGTACTCGTTACTGAAATTAGCCACAATATATTTGTTGGTGATTAACGTTCCAAAACCACTGCATGTATATGCGAGAGACTGTAGAGTACGGCTCCGGAAGTTTGTACCACCTGAGGTTCTTGAACGTTCACCTAAATCAAAGCACATGGGCCTCAAACATGGGCCTCAAGCACATGGGCATCCGTCGAACATACTAACGCTGGGGCTGTGATTTGATCGCATGGTAATAATATGTGGGGTTTATTGCCCCAAACCACCATATGTATATGAAAGGCGCCCTAGTAGATGGCTCCGGATATTTAATCCACCTTCGGTTTTTAGCGTGCATCCAAACCTGAGCACACGGGCCTACAGAACTTTCGCCTCCATCGAAAATGCAGGCACCGAAATCGAGATACATTTCCACGACCTGCGAGTCAGCAGCCGAGTGCCCTAGCGACTAGTACACCTTAGCGAGTGGCGATGTCAGAATTGCTGAAGCTCTCTGCTACGACATGCCTAATAAATATGTCGTGGCTTTGACACGTGCGACTGCAACTAGTAATATTATGCCGGAACAACCAACACTTACTCGAATTTTGAAGGTGCTGGTATTGCTGTACCTGGCGCGCCTCATCGTGTACCACCTCTGGAACTGGGGCGTCGACCCTGACAACGCGGCCATCCCCTGCCTGACGGGCTGCGGCGACTTCCTTGGCACGGGGTTTCTCACCATGGCCTACGCGTTGCTCTACTACACGGGCGACGAATCGGCCGTTCAAGAAGAAGAGCTGCGCTCCTACGTGCCCGTGACCACTCATCTCACTGCGCATGCGTCGTCTTCTACGCCAAGTTACGGCAATTCCACCTTGTCCTAGCGATGCCACGTACTTTGCTCCAGCTGAGTGGACCAGGCGCAGTTTCAGTGCTCATTGCACATTGTGCGCTTTGATATGTGATGACAAGACCACTTTCTTGTTTTATTTTTCGTTGTTTAAAAGGTTATTATGCTTTTATCTTTATTACGTCCATTATATTTGTGAAAATGAAAGCTTGCCGACACTTTGGTTCTTTTTACTTTGTGCGTGTATGCATGCATACGTCGCAAAGCTCAAGTATGCTTCGACAACGTACTGATATCATGATATCAGGTACGTGAAGACGTAAGTGTGAGTGTTGCGCAAGTTATATAGGTTTTCCGTGCAATATTTTGGATAAAAAAACTGCATCCTGTCTTCTTTGTCTTATTTTTACTTGTGATAGTACATTTTGCGAGCACTGTACAGTAATGAACATGAACATTTAGAAGAGGTTTTGGGATACATACCAGTGATGAATAACTTGAACTGCCGAAGGCAATGCCGACAATATTGTTACAACATATGAAATTTACGTATGTGCATCTGTGTAGTGGAGAACAGGGTGGTGCGAGACGAAGAGGACTTTCGGTTGGTGGCAAGAGGAAATTAGTTTTTTTGGTAAGCTACCCAATTTTCGCCGATCCGCCAAAGTGTGTGTGAGCCACAAGTTTAGGATCTACATCTACATCTACATCTCTGGTGCACGTTCATTGTATACCTTCAAGTCGACCGTTACGTCGGCTCTGAATAAACCCCTCTCGTAGACGTAACAGAGTGGTGGAGGTGGTGGTTAACAGCACGTCAACGAACCACGGAGCCACAGCTGTTTGAACTTCGCCGCAGCTGTCGTCTTGCCGGTTTGCACCGACAACAACCGTCATGGCTGAGAGCGAAGATAACGGCTTCTCAACCATGCAAAGGTCAGTGCCGGCTGCACCTTGGTATCACTACATGGAACCCCGCCCGTTCACGGGAAGGGCAGAAGAAGATGTGGATGTGTGGTGACACATTACTAAAGGGTGAGCCAGTACAACTGCTAGGATCCCACTGACCAACTGGAAAATTTCACGCTGTTTCTCACGGAAACCACCCTGATGTGGTACGAAAACCATGAAGATTCACGTGGGATCGTTTCGCTGAAGAACTCGAGAAATGCTTCGGCGACTCTGATTCGAAAACTAAAAGCGTGGAGCGCACGTCGGGTCAAAGAGCTCAGGCTCCAGGAGAAACGTGTATTACCTACACAAAGGAGGTTCTGATGCTCTGCTAGATCATATACCCGTATTTGTCTAAAGAGAACATGGTCGGACACATTCTGAAGAGTATAGCGGTGGATGTCTACAATTTTTTGATAGGCAGGGAAGACCTCACTTCCGTCTCCGCCGTCCAACGTCACTGCCGTACTTTCGAGAAGCTGAAGACCCGTCGTATTGCCCCGAAATTTGGTAGGCTGGCAAATTGTGACAACGGTCACCAGCGTCGATGTGAGCCCGTCCGCCGACCTTGCCGTTACTATTCGGGCCATAGTACGTGAAGAGCTGCAGCGACAAGGTGGTTGGGTTGACGAAACCATTCCTCATCCGCCTACCCGTCCACCGTACCACACGGCGGCGCCACTAGCTCCTTTGCAACCATCGGTATGTGTGACAGACATCAGTGAAACTAGAACTCCGTGGCCACGTCGTGACTCATTCGCGGCCGACCAGCGATATGGCCCAGGCCTTCGTCACGGCCCCGCCACACAGAGGTGGGCAGCCCCCGCTCAGCAAGCTCGTCACCGACCCTTCACAGCTGAGCGGTCTGATGATGATGATGATGATGATGATGATGATGATGATGATGATGATGATCCCTGATACTCCGGCGCACACCCACAAAGGGGGATTAGCCAAGAACCGGGCGGCAGGATCTTAAATAAAAGGCTTATGGTTTTTCAAACACAACGTAACTTTGGACTAAAAACAAATATATAGAAAGAAAAGCCAAAAACTGAAAAAGGAGTATATCTGAGCAGGGAGCGATGCAGGCTATCAGATGCGATTTGAGACAGAGGTAAAGGTAGGTCTAAAACGAACGATATATATATATATATATATATATATATATATATATATATATATATATATATATATATATATATATATATATATAGGCAGTTTAAAATGGCAATCGCTTTGTTTCAAATATCTAGTGAAATACCGCAGAGCAGACGTCCTTGTGGCTATAACCGAATTTAATGCTGCGAAATGACAAAATTACTGCCACATTTAATTCTAATCCTAATTTTTCGACTGGAGCTACCAGGTATTTTTTCTGCTGATGAGAATATTGACGACAGAACAAAAAGAAATAGTCTATTGTTTCCATTTCTTCACAAGTCTGACATAAAGGTGGTGCCTTTAGACCAATTTTATGCAAATATTAATTCAAAATATTAATTCAGTTGCGGAATTCTGCAACACAGTCTTGTAAAAGTGACTTCCAAGCGCGGTGTTGCACACCACTGTGTATTCCAGCGGCATCTTAGATGTGCGAAATCTCGATATTTATCCGTTGAGTAGCAGTCGTATTCATGCAAACATAGGTTTCTAAACCTTATTTCTGTCGCGTAAGCCGTATCAGGAAATATCGGGATAAGGGGACCGCCAAGACGTACTGTGGCTAGTGTATCCGCCATCTCATTGAGATATATGCCACGATGACCTGGTACCCATAGGAGCTGCAGCTTTTTTAAGTTTGTCGGTATGAGTGTTCGAAACATGTGCATAAGTGTTAAGTTGGCTCCTGAAGATAGAGCAGCACATACTGAAAAAGAATCTGTAATTACGACTGCTTCCGATTCGCCCAAAGGAAGTTTCCGTAGGTCCAGTACAATAGCAAATAATTCTGCTATGAAGATTGGTGTGTAATCTGGGAGTCTAACCGAAAAAGACCAGTCAAGGAAACGTGAGAAGATACCTGGCCCAGCCTTTTCATTTGATACGAATGCATCAGCCGCAATTATGTTGTTCATGTTCACGTGTGCCACGTTTTGCTGCAGCGGATCATTTAAATGTTCAAATGGCACTTGCTTTGCGTAAGAGGAATAAATATGCTAAAATTCTATTTGAAGATCTAAATTAACGTTTCTTGTTGAGAAAATATGTTTGATTTTGACGTTTAGTGGGTTCCAGCAGCGCTTGAACGAACATGATCTGTAGGCAGTGTAATTTCAACCACCAAGTTTCAAAAAATAAGCTTGGTCCTTTAATAAAAGCATAAAACGATGCTCTCTGGGGCACAGTGTATAGATTTAAAAATGTTTGTATAGTAAACATTTTGAATCTATTCAACAATGACGGTAGACGCGCTTCCATGTATAGCACATTGTTAGCAACAAACTTGGGCAGTCGAAGGCACAGTCGTAAAGCCTCCCTTTCTAATAGTATTAGCGGTCTTATTTTATATGTCGCACCAACCAAATATAGGACACAGGCGAATTCCATGATAGGACGATTGTACATTTTATAGACCATTACCAATGTATTTCTTCAACCCCCTTTTTATGTTGCTGAGCTTGCGTAACCACCCCATGGCTCGTGTTGCTTTGGACCCAATGGGATCAGTGTTGCTTTTTCAATTTACCGGGCTGTTATATATGATGCCTAAGTATTTCAGTGAATCCACCTGGGGAATCTGGTCTGTGCCATACATCAAGGAGATGTCGACAGGATCCCTGAACTAGAACGCTAGAAGCATGCTGTTGTTTACGTTCAGAGACATTCCAATTTTTGGAAGCCATTCCTCTATCATGTTTAGGTATTTCTGTAATGTCTGATGAAGTGATTGCAGATCATTGTTTTTCGCAAAGAAAGCAATGTCTCGGCATTGGTTCGGCGAACGTCCTCCTCGTCTCGCACCACCCTGTTCCCCACTACACAGATGCACATACCTAAATTGCATATGTGGTAACAATATCATTAATAGGTGGTGCATAAAGCAAAACGAACAAGTGTTACAGCGTCATAAAGCACAGCCCCAGAATTAGCTGAAGATATTGAAGAAAATATCAAGGACACCAAAAGGGCCAGTTTCACAAGAAAAAAAGTATGCTCAAGGTAACATTTACTTCATATCCAAATGAAGCATATTTATTGGTTCTACGAGTTTATAAAACATCTTTGATACCTAATATTACGGGAATGAGTACGCACAGTACGATACAGTTACCTATATAACTAAAGAGCAAGCGTAATAAATTTTTTGTAAAACTTAATCATTTCAAAGTACTATACAATAACTCTTGGCGACGCTCCTAGTGATCTAACGTTGTGTATTTATCAATGAGCCCAAGACCGCATGACTGCTCAATCTTTTTCATTATCGGAAAACTCGCTCTACGCTATCGGTGAAGATTCGAACGTGATAGCGTTAAAAAGTTCAGGCTGGAGAAATTTTGATATGAGTAAAAGCTTCGTTTGTTCGCAGCTGAAATCACGACGAATGCCTAAACCTAAAATCTTGAACAGAACTAAACTGAAAAAAAAGCGATGCCATCTGGGTAACTGTCGCGTTCTCCACATGTGCCATGTTGTCTTTCTCCATGTGATGTCACCTCGCCGCAAAGCTTTGTCCAATGTATTGTACACTGTAACTGGTCGCACTATGTCGTCCAATATATTTTACGTTGCGATTCAAGGAGTTTTTTAGGGGAGCGAGGGACAGAGCATACGGTGCACTGGAGATCAGTAAACAAAACAAAACTCGCAACACAAATACACATTTATTATCTGCTGCATCAAATGCGAGAATAAATGTGAATCGCCGTTGAGCTCGAAGTCAACAAATATATGTTCAAGACCAGGGAACAAAGAGAAAACGTTGTCGTTCCTTCAATATACTGTTACGAGTGACTGTGTTTATTTACAGATGAGGTGAAATGGCGTTGTGAAATAGCAGCATACTTCTGAGACAGGCCTAGAACGCTTCCACCCAACCACACAGTCCAGGCGCCGCTCCACTACTCTTCTTCTCCTTCCGCGCCCCGTAGGCTCGTGCATCTTCGTTTTAATACAATAAAAAATGGCACAGACGCTAACCAAACGTAACGACTGTTTTATACGAGAACATATAAAATGTCCATAGAGTTAGGTATGCAATACTGCAACACCAATTGACCTTTCAGCAACATTACGCCTTCGTAGGCTCATTCCTGAAGCATTTGCGAGACCTGTCGTGAGTGCGCAGTAGAATATCTAATTTTCATACAGGATAGCTGTGTTCGATTCATACTGACACCCGAATAGTTTCCGATTGTATTTGTTGGGCCCACACTTCCAATGTCAGTTCATCTTAACACTCTCAAATTTAAATTGCCCACAATCTTGTATTTAACTCTAACAAACGCACAAACAGTTATTCCTTCAGAAAACCTGCGAAAAAACTTTGCTTTTACTCTTCTTGTACAGTTCATTTTAAGAAAAGTATGAATCAAATATTGTTGGGCACATAACCTAATTAGTAATAATTGTAAATAACTATATTTGATTGCATAATATGCAAGTCACTAACTTTTTATACAATGTGAAGTCAGCAATAGCTGTGGTCTAACGCAGCTGTGGTCTAACGGTTAGGGCGTCCGACTCGGCTGCGGGAGGTGGCACGTTCGAAACCCACCGCCGGATACCCACCGGTAAAATTGGGTACAAGCGTACGCCTGGCCAGGCGCCCGTCTTTTTTCAGGGTGTTGCGCTTGGGGGAAGCCTCGCAAACCCCGCCAAACCCTTCGGGGTGAAATCCCAGTTTCGAACGCAAACTTAGCCTGCAAAAGTGGTTTTTGACGTGGTCATCACGTGGATGACCTCCGGGTCGGTTAAAACGAAGAGTTCACCAGGTCACATCCGTGCGACATGACAAACACACAGAGAGTTGTTTCTCACACTCGCGAAAGCGTACAAAGCGTTCCTACCACAGAAGCGTTTCTCTCACCACACCAATAGTAGCTTTGTCCAGGTAATATATTCCCTGTACCAAATATAATACAGCGGATATTACATGATTAAATTATCAATCTTAGCTCCTGTCGTCCTTGGGTAGATATAAGCTACCACCTGAGGCATGACTAGTACTTGTCTGCATACGCATTCCCGAACGCAACAAGCAACACACCAGTTCGGCGTTTGTCGCCAGCGTGGAGTAATTTCGTTTGAAAAGCGACGAAATACGACAATGCTACGTCTGAAACATTGAAGACGCTATGAAATAACTTTAAGTGAACAGAGTAAAAAATATGTATGTTAGTGAGTAGAGACTCTGACGTTAGGCCTGAAAATAGAAAAAAAGCGATAATAGCTTAAGCGAAGAGGTTGTCGTTTTTCAAAGAGGCATAGATGAAAGAAGGCTTCAAATAAATTTTCCAGGCCGTGTTTCTTAGCTAATAGAACCAGAAAGATCTACTTCGTTGCAGAAGATATTAAAAAAAAGACTGCAGGCTCTAACGGGCACATAACCGTTCCTTGCAAGAAACCTGAGATGACCGCTGTTCATGAAGCACAAAAATAAACTCAGGAGACAAATCCGTTTGAAGGTTTCAAACTTTTTTTCTTACGTGAACCTGATATAAACTCAAAGAAAATGCAAAAAGCATGAACGGTACCGCAAGTACGTTATTTCGAAACGAGTCTGGCAGCTCGTTTGGAGGAATTGAAGGCCTATAGGGCGAAATGTGAAAGGGCTCATGAGACGAACAGAACGACACCGATGAAAATAAGAAGGTATATGCACGAGTAACAATCAGAAGCGTTGTAGGAACTGAATCTTCGTCACACGCATTTCATCGTACGGGCTGCGGCTGCAACAAGCAACATGCGCAATGCCAGCATTCTATCAAATATGTGCTTGAAGAAGTTTGAACGGGATGCATGATGAAAGGTTTTAGGCCACGGCTAAATTGTGTCCCTTGTCACAAGAAATCTTTCCGTCTCATATTTCGAGATTTCGTAAAACGACCCGCATATCCCCTTTTACTTCCTTCTCTTTACGCAAGTATGGTTTCTTTTTTTAATTAGGTGCACTGCACAGTCGTACCGAGGTATAAACATGGTGCGCTCGAAGATTGGGCCCTAAGGCGAAACACACAAAAGTCCCAAGGTTCCCCTATACGCACTTTTTATGGTATATTGGAGCAGAATTCATTCTCCACTTTGTCTGTATTCGGTTTGTACAGTGAAGTTTATAATTTTGCAAGTAATGTTCATATACTTCCTGTGTTAACAAATTTATTCGCCGTGCATAAATTCTCATTGCATGAAGTTTTCGCTCCAGTTGGTTTATATTAGACGGTGGCAGGACAGACCAAGTGCCACTGCATTATTACCAAGTCTCACCATTTCTTCAATCTCTCGTGGATACAAGCATTATTCATTGCGCTTTCGTGGACTATAAGGAATGCAAACTAAGGCATAGCACAATATGTTTAATATATCTTCATAATTTGTTAAAAAGAGTATGAATGAATCGCGTTGAAAAAGATGCTATTCGGACACGACCTATTTTACACCAGCAGATGAGGCAAGACTATCTAGAGAAGAGTTAACAAGACACATACACAAATTGTGGAATACAGTGCGCGCGCACGCACACACGCACACATGCACACACACACATGCGTGCGCACGCGCCCACCCACCCACACACACACACACACACACACACACGCACGCACGCACGCACTCACGCACACACACACGCACGCACGCACGCGCACACACGCACACACACACGTACGCACGCACACACATACACACACGCATGCACGCACACACACAGACGCACTCAAACACGCACGCACACACGCACGCACAAACACACACATGAACGCGGGCACTTGGCGTTCACGTTATTTTCATGTGTGCTTCACGTCCATAATTTATGCCTGCTTTGTTATTGCTCTTTTACCGTTCCTACTATACACCAATGGGCCCAAATCACTGCGCTTGTGAGCTTTAAACATTACATCGTTAAGTAAGGCGGTGTTTAGTCCGGCGTCATGTTGCAAACGAAAGCGTGCAGTTAAATTTGTGTAGCCAGTGTGGTGGGGTACTTACTGTAGCCCAACCAACTAGCTGAAGCAAGGAGAAAGCTGAAAACGTAGTCTTTTTGTGCGCCTCTTTGTACCCGTGTAGAACATATCTCCAGCAAGTCGAACTAGCACCTGCACTCTGATTACCCTTCTCTGTCTTTTCTGTACCTTTCTCGCTGTAGATGCATTCTACCAAGTGTATTTTTGTATTTGAGTGCTTTTTGTAACCGTTAGAGCTTTTTTTCCGGTATCCGTATGCATACCGCATAGCTATTTTAGTTTTGTCTGGATATCTCTGAATCAATAGGAGCACACGTGCCATGAATAAAGGTGCTAAATTCAACATGGAGTGTTAAGGTAAGCTTGTTAGCATAAGCGAGGCATCGGATAAAGAAAACTACCACGGGACATCGAAAGAAGAAACAAGAGCAAGGGCTGACAGACAACAACGAGTCTTATTTCACAACAACGAAATATGGATTCATAGAAGAAAGAAGAAAATATGATGACCAGCAGATACGTGAAGACTGCATTCAACACTCCAGATAATCATATTTTTTCTTCAGTAGCGCTATTGATATCATGCTAAGAGATCACTCCTTGTCATCCATTTTCAGCGAATATACGACCTATTGCAGCAAAACAATACTTAATTTGTGTGTCTGTGCTTCATCTCGTGCTTGTGTTTGCTATGCCCGCTGTAGGGCTGTTCTCGAGGTATAATTTAATTGTTCAATACACGACTGACTGCTTGCTCTACGTGTGAACTCTAAAAAAAAAGAAATGGTCCCGTATATACATGTTACACTGAAAACGTCATCGACAGACGATAGACTTGCGTTTGGAGAGAGAGAACAAAATGTTTACTCGATGTTCTGCGTCATAAAATTGCTGAATGGTATTCCGGAGGCGCTGCGTTAGAGTGCCTCGAGCGTGCAGAGGAGGCGAACGAGTGCATCAAGTCACGTCACACGTAAGACATGAGCGCTATTTGGCAGTTATCTTGGAAAACGAAGCGCACGGCTGTTTCGCAGGCGATAAGGTGTAGAAAGCAAGGCGACGGGTAGGTGCCACCACCGTGTCGTCTTAGCAAAGCCGATGCAAGCGTTGCATCGCCAGCGCAGCGTGCTAAGTGCTAGGATCCTTACTATGACTTAAGTATGCCTTTTCTAGTAAACAGACACATATAAAGAATATTGACGTGTATTTATGGTGCCTCAGATATGCACAATAATTGCTTTTTAATTTACAATCACACAAGTATGAACGCAAAATCTTGAGCAATATTGGTGGGCGCTGAAGATGGGGTCCACGTTTGGGGTATTGTTAGGTGCCGCTTAAAGCATCGTCAAGAACGGACAGACAGACAACTGTATAGACAGACAGACCAAAATTCTTGCGTTGAAAGTCCTCAAGAAAACTATCATCTTTGAAAAAACCAATCTATTATATTGTAGTTTCTAGGAGGATCTCAGTTTGATCCCACTCCACTGTGAGGGCACTTGCCTGACTAGCGTTGTCGTCTATGATAACTTGAACGGCTCAAAAGTTGTCTTCTATTGTTATTTTCGGTCTTGCCAAATTTGAAGCACTGTTTGTTACACCGGAGTACCTTTTATTTTTTCCACACTGGGTAGCTGCTGAGATACACTTTTGCTATCAGTTTGCTATGATTTGCGCGTTTTTTTCTGTGCTGTGTGGGCGTGAACAAAATTTCTTTGAGTCCTATTGATATTGGTCTTGAACAAAATGTATTTTTGAGCGGCTTCAGAACGAGTTTCATAGTTTCCGTACTTTATCTCGTAAAACTTTATGGGGTAGCCATTGTAAACACAGACATCTTTGAAAACACTGTTTATTCTAAAAAAAACATAATTCAGCGCTAAAGGTGTCGTAATAGGACGAAAATTTAAAATTTCTAATTGAGAATATCGTTCCTTATGGGCATTTGGCATAAGCCTACCTGTAATGAAATTGCTAAACGCACGACTCAGAGATAAATATTGCACAATGAACAGACTTCAACATGTTATCACTCTATTAATTTGAGGAGCACCAGCATATTTCAAAAGTAGCTGCTCCCACAAAAATATGCAGTATAGGCCACACTTCATTTCGTTCACCGAAAGTTTTTTCAGTGACATGGAAAGGGATTCTATTTACTCCCGCTATATTAATTCAGAAGTTGTACAAGGAGTGAAATCCTTGCAATGCAGTCGTATTGTATTTGTCTGCTGCGTCTTCATTGGAGCGAGTAATTAGGAAAATGGTTCGTCTACGTCATCAACTTCCGCAGTCTCACAAAAGGTGTTTGTGTCATTTGGTAATCAATAGTACAAATGGAAGGCTCTTCAAACTCAAGTGCGTTTTCTTCCAGAGAAAGTGAAAACCGTACTCGTTGTGACATTCGCTCTAAAAGTGTGACAGCAGCAAGTTGTGATAACTCACGAGTTATTACAACTGGTTAAAACGGGCGTGACAAATTTCAATAAGAGAAAAAAAGTGCTGGTGGTGTCAAGAGGAATAGTGGCGCCAGGTAGCTGGTTGCGTCGGAATCGCTCAAATGTTTTCCAGATGATTTCCAAGTATTACACCAGAAATAGCAACCCTCTCAGGGTGGAGGAATCAGGTGTCTTGGAGGTAGAGGCTTCGAAAGGTGTTGAAAAATATCTTTACTATACGGGCGTTTATAGCTTATATGTAGCGACCAAGCAATAAAACGCTGATAGTTTAACTGAAAACTTAGTTAAATGGCAGCAAAGTTTAGCGAAGGTGTTAGAGAAAACTTTTTGGACGAGCATCCAGTTTTTTTCACATCTAATTGCTTACTGAGCGACAAACGTGCCATAGCTGTGTGACCTAGAAAGGTGCAGTACGTGTCGGAGGTGTCAATCAAATTTAGGGGCATTCAAATAAATCAATATGAGAGAAATAACATCATATATGATGCCCTATGTGCACCCATACGTGTCACATAGTGAATAGCGCATGCCACAGTACCGAAAAAACGCACGCAACAAATAGGAAACGAGAGGTGAGGCATGTACGCCCGTTTACATAATGAAGAGGAAAGTCGATTGTAAAGAGGGAGACAGCGGCTCCACACGTAACTTAGCATACGCAAGGCAACCTTCCATTTACACAGAAGGCAACACGCAAAGAGATTGGAAGTACGTTCTTGGTTGAAGAAAGGTTTGTCCTCTGTACACGACTAGGAGCACACTGATTCGAGGTCATGCGCTGAATTGCGGTCGTCTTTCGTGCTACACTGTAAGCCCCATGTGCTCACGCACCCATGGCAACAACACGGACAATGAAAGTTCTTTCCGGCAGCCGAGGATTCTGCGCTCAGTAGTGTGTTTCTTTGTAGCGATCATTGTGCCCGGCAACGGGGCCACGACCGAAGAGTCCCTGTGTGTGCTCATGTCATATATCACCACGCCCTGTGCACAGGGCTCCTAAGCCGAAGCTGCATTTATACGTGTTTCTCTGCCAGCCATAAAGGCAGTGCGATGAAGCAAGGAGCCCTAGGCCTCCTCAGGGCACAAACGTTCTGCTTTATCAAGAAGCCAATGGAAAGAAAACTTTGCCGGCCATTGTTCAAGGAGGGTGTAGTCTCCATAAAGTACGTAAGCTATGCTCCCGTAACGCTTACGTCTCAATCTTTTATTTGGAAACACATTTTCCTTTCTAACATTGTGGTATCCTACTGCGTAAACTCACTTGCTTAGGTGGGTTCCTAATTTGAGGCTGCTGCTGCGCATTAGTGTCGGGTGAAGGACTAGCCTACACTGATGGAAGGTATTGCCATATGATGGGTCTAACGTTCAGTGAAGTCGCGCTGGTGGTCGTGATAGTGATGGTGGAACTGACAGTGCTGGCAGCAAGTTTGTTGAGAACCCCAGCAAATTAGTGGTCGGGGCTTAGAGCGACGTTCGAAAAATTGGGAGGACCTATTGGCTGCCTCACAGGCTTACTGGTTGTTGCACAAGAGCACCTTAATCTTATGGTATTGTGGCTCACACCAATGTTGCTTTGTGTGGCGTACTGTTTTGTAAGATACATTGATCGTTAGTGACAGTGTTATAAAGAAAGGGATGATCATAGTTGCTAGGTAGAACTGTCTTGCCTCGTTCCACGCAGGACACTTGGGCGCAATGATAAACCTTAAAGTAAAAGAAAGATGTGTGTGCTTTCATTCCGTTTTGCAATAAGCTGCTTGCTGCGAAAGTAGTGAAGCGGTGAAGTTGGAAAGCCAAAAGGCCGCAGTAGCTTACGCAAGGGTGCTACCACGGTAAGAAAGTGATAGCTCTCCACGCGCGACAGATGTAGCCATCGGCGCTTTCATTTATTCTATAGGAGCTGTCTCTTATAGTAACCCCACAGCTGTGGCTCTCAGAGGTTGTATATAGCGATGCAGCAGTTGCAGAAAAGAACATGTAAATCAAGAAGGCTCACAAGACAGCAGCCAGCAAGCAATGTGAACAACAAAAAAAATCAGGAGCATGGCTGAACCTGAAAATAGTACAATAGTGTCTACTCCCACCTTTTCTTATTTCCATGCGTGGCCTTGTCTTTGTCAAGAAAAGCCCGCAAAGCTTCTTGCGAACGAAGGAAAAGTGTAGAGCAGAAAATCTAGTGTGCCCGTCAAAGCTACGGATCAGGCAGTATGCAAACCTCAGATAGACAAGGAAATTAGTTTCAGCGGACAAAAAAGATTTTGCCACCTTAGTAACAACACGGAGCCCCAGATGGACCAACAAAGACATGACAAAGTGACCATGGAAAGTTCCACTGGTGCGTTTTCAGTCCATATTGGCCGCGAGGACCTCCACTAGAGAAGCTAGCACTGCGATAGTTTTGACGTCAAAGATAGGATAGTAGTTGGTGAACATGGTAGCTTTGCTTTTAATTTCAGCGGACAAAAAAGATTTTGCCACCTTAGTAACAACACGGAGCCCCAGATGGACCAACAAAGACATGACAAAGTGACCATGGAAAGTTTCACTGGTGCGTTTTCAGTTCATATTGGCCGCGAGGACCTCCACTAGAGAAGCTAGCACTGCGATAGTTTTGACGTCAAAGATAGGATAGTAGTTGGTAAATATGGTAGCTTTGCTTTCGCGACACCTGAATTGTTCCCTATGGCTGCACCGATTCTTCGTCGCCACTTTACGATGCAAGTTAGACATGAGAATGCCACCGGAGGTACCGATCCGTACAGCTTGCTTGCCCGTATTATGAGATCTTACCACTTCTTCATGCACTGAACTTCAAAACAAAGGAAAGCACGCACGGTGTCCACATCAAAAGCGTGGGAAATGCGGTGTTCTAGCCGACAAAGTCAAACCGGCATCCTATGAAAGACGTCCACGCGTAGGTAGCGTCACGGTATGTCCTCGGGTCAAATATTCGCCACATTTAAAAGGTAGAACATGGACAGCGACAGTCTCAGAGTTCTTTATCCGCCAGTATTTATTAAAATAGACAACTTATTCAATATTTTTGATAAACAATGGAATGAAGCATGTATAATTTCAGTAGAAATTTGGGCGTTTCTTAAAACCTTGTATTTCGCAAAAAATCTTATGTTGTGCTTCAAGGGGTACTCTGTTATCTCGTCCATACTAAAATAATGCCGCTTTCAAATACTGACAGTCCTGCAACAGCTAGGGAGGCTCATTTCGCCAGACACTCATCAATTGTTTTGTTTAAGCAATAAATGAAGACTCAGAACGGACTCTGACAGGCAGTCGCTCCTTCCTCCATGGTCAGTATTAGATGACGTCACTGATGCTGATACACACCATGAAGGCTGGCGAGAGTGCAAACATAGCTCACGTGCTTTTTCTGACGTGCGTAAAGCCATTGAGCGATGTGATCCGACGCAAATTCAACCTGTGCCCGCACGTCTGAGCGTACCAGTGTTAAGTTGAGCGATGACTTCAGCTACTATTTGAGTGCGACAGCATCGTACTTTAAATTCAAATGACCGGCGCGGAAAGTATCTCACGTGCCCCGGATTGATCTCCTCGTTGCTTAATATTTGGGTGAATTCAACGATCACTACCTCGCTGTAGGCAGTTGACAAAACAACTGCACTGGCTTCGTCATTTCCTCGTAAAAAAAAGCGTGCGTTGCACCCGTCTACCTGGAAAGGCTGGCACTTACATTGTATGCATACACAGTGTGACCTTCCGTTACAGATCATTCTAGAGTTGGCTGCCAATTTCCAAAATTGGTTTTCTAGAAAACTCAGTTAGGGTAGTATAGTTAAGCGCATATTCTCAAGGTACCCACGAAAGCGTATGTTCAAAGCTTTTTTTAAGTCAATAAATATAAAAATGTTAGAGATGCATTAGTGCGCTTTTTTTGTGATGCTTTGTTATCGGCAGGCTACCAATGAATGTGTGTAACATTGGACATACTACTCGGTTCATTCTTAATTCGTTCATTTGCCAGCAAGGGTCCTACTCCATGAAGATGATCTGTGGGGTTTAACTTCCCAAAGCCACCATATGATTATGAAAGACGCCGTAGTGGAGGGCTCCGGAAAGTTCGACCACCTGGGGTTCTTTAACGTGCACCCAAATCTGAGCAAACGGGCCTACCACATTTCCGCCTCCATTGGAAATGCACCCGCCACAGCCGGGATTCGATCCCGCGACCTGCGGGTCAGCAGCCGAGTACCTTAGCCACTAGACCACCGCGGCGGGGCGAAAGGTTCCCATTCCAGCATACATCATCATTTTGGGTATAAAGCAAAGCTTAAGTTTTCAGTTTCCAATAAACTATCGCTCCTTGTCACGAGCTACATAATGCAAGAGTGCAACGAAAAGGAATGTTCTACTTCCGGCCCTATGGCTAGAAGTGGCACTGGCTAGCACTCCTAATTACACGTACAAGTAAACCCATTTCTTTTGATATATACGCATTGGTCCACTTCAACTGAACACTATCACGACGTTGCATATTCTTTCTTTGACCTCTTATTTGTAACTTTGCTGGTGGACCTTGCCTAGCTCTTCTTATGTTCCGCCTATCAAAGGAATGCACCCCTCTATTCATTTCTTGTTCATATGAGAAAAAAATTTGTAACGACATGACTCAGCACTTTTTGGTATGCTTCTACGAATTTGCGCTTTTGTGCACATGCCACTCATTTATTATTGGCTTTGATAAATATTGGCGGTCAGTAAAGCATCTGCAAACATAATTTTTTATTATATATGTTTGATACGACCAAAAAATTCTGGGTTCAGGTAATTCTGTGGGCCTTGAAGTTGCGGTGCTGACTATAGCCACGGCAGATGTGATGCCAATTTCTAGCAATGCATAAAGGTGGGTGTAAATTTCTAAACACACAGTGCGAAATTTCTTTGTGGTACCTCTTGCGAAAGTAGACCTGCATATAGGAAAGTTTATTCTGCTATAACAACAGTAAAAAACCTAGTCGCAGTGAAAGATGAACTAGACTTCCTGAATAACATTTCCAGATTTCTTTTCTAGATGTAAGTATGTCAACGTAGCGATTTGTTTTGCCGTTGGTTCTTTTGCCGTCTTCCCAGCAGTGTGCGTACCACTAGCTACATCAATAATAAACACGTGTGACTGTCCAAGTCGAAAGATCCACTTATAAATAACCTACAATAGCTCCGGGAAGCAGCGCAATTTCATGCAGCACTTGAAAAAATATGGCCCATCTTTCAGTCTCTGCAGCTCATACATCCCTCCCACCACACCGGCTGCTACAAGAACCATCGTTCGCGATCAGAAAAGTTGACATGCTTTTTCGTATCCTGGAAGAAAACTCAAGCTATGCGAAGATGTTTTGTTTTTACTTCATCAAAAACTTTGCAATGCAGTCTGGTGAGCGTGGATCATTTTGAAAGCAGCGACGACGACATAACCACTCGTGTAGGAAACGTTTTGACCCGATCGAAGTAGAAGTTTGAGATGTTCTGGTGCGACAGGTTTCCAGCAAAGCGTACGCCTTGCCAATGAAGAATGAGCGCGAAGTATGTTTGCCATGAAAACAGCGAAGAAGGCAGATTCGTTGACTGTGCTTTTCTCTATATAATGCAGCACTTACTTCCTACGTGCGAAAGATCATTCGCGGAATGCGTAAGTATCACTCGAAGAAGCGAATGTGTCGTGCGTGATTCAGGAGGCAAGTGCTCGACACTCTACGATAATGTTATAAAATTTGAGGAATCTGCATGCGTCTGGTGCATATCGCGAGTTATCGGCAGGTGGGTAGGATGTCTTACCCGTTTGCATGGACGCCTCCTGTATGTGTGTGTTTTCATCTATGTAAGTATATGTATAAACGCTGAAAATACTTCGAGGGACCAATTTCAGCGGCCCTCACCACGCCCCAATGGCCCCGTCAACCCTTCAGTCTTGCGACACGCCTTTGACGTGGTTGGTGAATAATGTCCGCGTCTTTCTGTAGTGTGAAATGTCGAGCCAGCTCGTTTATGTTTAACGCTGCAAGAGGGGGGACTACTTGAGCGCGAGGCCCTAGAAAACAACATCAACAAAAAGTGGGCAATTGGCGTCGCATTACCTCGAAAAGTTCAATCTTCCATATCATCCTTCGTCGCGCTTTTCCTGTATCCCTCTGCTGGCCTTAGAGAAAAATGTTCGACAGTAAAACAAAAAACAAAGCCCATCTTCAGGGATGTTGAGTTTATATTACGTTTATTTTGACAACCCTCCTGTTGTATATGGGCATTCATGCCACTAGCAGAGCACTCAAAAGTCCCTGCATGAAATATGAGCTACAGAAAACAGTACACCGAAATTTTAATGTGTGTGTGCATGACACTTATGAACAGAATAACCTGAGTATAATAACAATTTGCATCTGAAAACCGCAATATGCTTTAGACGCATGTTGTACTGAGGGGCTCCAAAAGGTTTGACTATGTGGTGCATTTCTATTTCCGTGCACATCGCACAATACGCGGGCCGCAAGCGTTTATTTCTTTACTGAAGTGCGACCGCCGCGGCGTGGTGAAGTCCGGGATTTTAGCGTCAGCAGCCGAGAACTGCAACCGCTCTCCACCGATGTGAACAGGTTGAGATAACCTAGCCCCATCGTGATGGCCTAGTGGCTAAAGTACTCGGCCACTGACCCGCAGGTCACGGGCTTAACCACGTGACCGCATTTTTGCTTGCGCTTGTCTGTTTACTGAGTATATAATGGAGGGTGACGAAAACTAAAAGTCTGTTTGACCCATTTCCTCTTGGTTCTTTTTGCGTGACTGTGATTTTTTGTGCACACTATTTTACAACACCATGATCAGAAGAACTTGATGTTCTCCACCGCGAACGCTAGATAATTATCAGTCGTGTGACTTCTAAGCGAAAAAGGCTAAAACGGGACAAGAAATAAAACAAACATTAAGTTACATAAAAGGGATACTCCGCATCAACTGATGAGTTTAATACCACCCCCATTTCTCCCTTCACATCCTGAAAGTTTTATCTGTCGACGTGCCTAAGACGAGGGCGGCGGCCTGAGACATCGTGATGCTGACTCATTACGCGCGTTCAAAAAGTCATACCAGCTGCCCATCGGTCAGCGAAAAAGCGCGGGAACTTCCGACAGCGAGATGCCTCGGGGGACAGCAACCGAAAGCGCTCTCGCTTTTCGATCGCTGCGCAGGCAGTGACAAAGATGAAGCTTCCGCGCCCGAGCACGAAATTCCCCGTGTTGCAAGGCGCTCGTTCATAATTTTAGTTATTTATTTATTTATTTATATTTATACAAATACCCTAAGGGCCCAAAGAGGGCATTACATAGGGGGGGATGCAAGTGAGTTTACAAAAACGAGGTGTGTACATATAATGGTAAAAAATGCACACAAAACCATGAAATACTTTAGGTGACATTATAAAAATAGAGCACAATGCGAAGCGGTAACGAGAAAGTTTGGGACAAAAATACACAAGGCAAATACAACAGTAGTGACAAGTTTGCGTTTAGGCAATTTTAATGTGGGCGATGTTTTTGTAGTTTTTTACAAGATATGCGAATATATTAGGCTAAGGAGGGTTTCCATCGAAAAACACTGTTAGGGCAACTTGAAATAGAGTTGGTTCTGTAAGCGACACTAGAGATGAGGGCAAGGAATTCCATTCTGTAATTGATAACACTAGCGGCGAATTTTGATACAAGTTCGTTCGCGCAAATATTGGTTTTATTTTATGAACATGGTCTCGCCGAGTAGATACATTGGGAGCAGGCAGAAGGTTAGCTCGAGCAAATGTGGAGTTTCCATGATGAAGATTATGAAAAAACACCAGACGCGCAAATTTTCTGCGTGAGCCAAGACTGACAAGATTTAGCCTTTTCTTCAAGTCAGATACACTTACGTAATGAGAATATGAAGACATGATAAATCGGGCTGCTTTATTTTGAACTGATTCGAGTAGATTGGCCAAGTAAGCGTGATGTGGGTGCCAAATTATAGAGGCATATTCCAAAGAAGGCCTTATGAGTGAGATATACGCACGAAGCCTCGTATCAGTGTTTGCGACATGTAGGCGTCGTTTAAGGTATCCTAGTTTTTTGCATGCTTTGGAGGTGACGTGTTCAATGTGCGCATTCCAGTTTAAGTTTGACGTAAAAAGTACACCAAGGTATTTAATCGAGGATACTGAGCCAATGTTAGCACCACGTATTTTATATTGATTAGCGTTCTGGCGAATAGTTGAAGCGAATTGCACGTGTTTAGTCTTTGAAATATTGATTTCCATTTGCCATATGTTGCACCATTCTGTTAGCCTATTTAGGTCTAATTGTAGAGAAATGACGTCACTGTTGCTGGTTATGGGTTTGTAAATGACGCAATCGTCTGCGAAAAGGCGTATTTGAGATGCGAGATTAACGGCTATGTCATTTATGTATATCAAAAATAGTAATGGGCCAAGGACGGAGCCTTGGGGAACTCCCGAGATGACGTCAGCACGGGTAGAAAAGCAATCTTGCAAACTGATTACCTGAAATCTATTACTAAGGAATTCTTCAATCCATCGCGTACAGTTGTAATCAAGTTGTAAATTTCTGATTTTAAGTTTGAGGCGATTGTGAGGTACGCGATCAAATGCTTTAGAAAAGTCAATGAAGATGGCGTCTATGTAAAGTTGATTGTGTATTGAAGTGTGAATATCTGTGACGAGTTCGAACAGTTGAGTTTGACATGAGCGATGTTGACGGAATCCATGTTGGTTGTCAAGAAGCAAGTTGTTTTGGTTGAGGTAAGTTATAATGTGGGTATACAAGACATGCTCAAGCAGTTTGCAGGAGATGCATGTTAGAGAAATTGGTCTGTAGTTGGTGGGATCTGTGGAGTCACCTGATTTAAAAACTGGAATCACTAAGGCAGATTTCCAATCTTCTGGTACGCATCCTGTATCCAGCGATTGTTGAAATATTAAAGATAGCAATAAAGACGAGTAATGGGACGTAAATTTTAGAAGTTTGGCGCTTATACCATCCGGACCGGGGCTGGTTTTATTAGGGAGCCTGTCAATGGCACGAGATATGCCATTTTGTGATATTACGATGGGCAAGAAAGGGTACTGGATGAGCGGTTGATGAGATATATGAGCATCATGAAGTGCGTGTTCCCTAGTAAAAACGTCGGAAAAACATTTACGAAACTTGTTTGCGCTATCTATAATGCTCAAAGTCACGCCATTTTCAGTAAGTAAGGGAGCTGCATGATTATGTTTGGGGTTTACAACTTGCCAAAACTTTTTTGGGTCAGTTTTCAGCATATTTGGAAGGATAGAGTTGAAGAATTCGTTTTTGGCATTAGCAATAGCTGTTTCTGTAAGACGTGATATGTTCTTGTAGTTTTCCCAGTCTGTTTGAGTCTTTGTCCGAGAAAACTTTCTGAAAGCTCTTTTTTTCTTGTTTATGCATTTTTTTACATCGTGGTTAAACCAGGGGTCGTTCTGCCTTGAGGTGATGGTTATCTTAGGTATACAGTTAGCTTCAACTTCCTTCAGTCTGTCTCGAAACAAACACCAATTGTCATTTGCAGATCTATTTTGAAATTCATTTGAAAAGTCTGCGGCAAATGGTGCTAAAATGGCAATCATTTTTTCAGTATTAGCGCGAGCGTAACTGAGAATACACTTCTTCATTTTCTTTTGTACGGTGGATTTCAGTGCAAACGAGCAGTGCACGACATTATGGTCACTTATTGGATCAAGCACTCGGACTTCACTGAATTCTGGATGATTTGTCAAGATTAAGTCTAAGATATGATTGCCTCGTGTTGGTTTTTGTACAACTTGAGATAAATGATGAAAATGCAGAGTATGCAAGAAATTAACACATTCAGATCTATTGCTGTTTTCTTTCAGAGAAGAGTTTGACCAGTCGATATAAGGGTAGTTAAAGTCTCCCCCTACTATCAAAATGCATTTCGGATAATGAGAAAAAATATGTTCAATGGCGGTATTAAATAAGTGTACAAAGTCTGACCGATTGTCAGGCGGGCGATAGCATGCAACAATCACACACTGCGCATGACCAATACGCGCGGTAATCGCAACTAGTTCTAGGGGAGTATCGACAATCAAAAGTGATGGATTATAATCTCCTCTGATAGCAATGATGACTCCGCCTCCTCGAGAATTTTCCCTGTCTTTGCGAAATATCTTAAAAGACGGGTGCAGAGCTAGTTCACTGTCCGCGACGTCGCTGGATAGCCAGGTTTCAGTACCGATTATAACATCAGCAGAGCAAGTATGCATCAGTGCCTTTAAACTGTCTAGTTTGTGATACAGGCTGCGGAAGTTGGCCAAAAGTAACGAGACAGTATTTGAAGATACAGCTTTGGATTTTTCTGCAAGTTTTTGTCAAGTACGCGATGACTGGTTGCGTGTAGGAACTTCTACGATGTTATCTTTGACAGGATCATATCGGTAGATGGAGCCTTTCAAGTGCAGAGAGTTATAACGTATAGAAAATGGTTCTGTTCCTTCACGATTACTCCTGGCATATTCACGCAATTTTCTGCGAGCCAACTGTACTTTGGGTGAAAAATCTTCTTCTATCCATACCTTCGGGAAATCGAGGTTTTTCAGTTTGGGGGCGTTCCGTAAAACTTCTGTTTTGGTTTTGAAATTGAGGAACTTAATGATGATAGGCCTATGAAAGCCAGGACGGCGCTGACCAATACGATGAGCGCGTTCGATGTCGCCAACGTTAATCTTCAAGTGGGTAGAACAGAAATCTTTCACGATGGCTTCGGATTCGGCATATCCCTCCTGACCATTTTCAGGTATGCCTTTAATTATTAGGTTGTTACGCCTCATTCTGTTACTGATATCGTCTACGACATCAATGAGCTCATCATTAGTTTTTCTTATGTTAGCCTTAACTTCATGAACGGATGTCCTGACTGCGTCAAAGTGATCCTGTATTTCTTGTACACTACTAATTTTACTTTCAATAGCGGTGATCCGGGTGTTTAGATTAGCAACTTGCTCTTTCACATCGTTTATGTCTGTCACGACTTCTTCACGAAACTCCCTAAGGAAGACTAGGACGTCGTCAATCTTGGGACCTGGATTGGTTTCAACGTCTCCCGCTTGGAGCAGTAGCAAGGCGAAGCATACTGATAGTAATCCTAGCGAAGGTCTAGGGCAAAGAGTGAGGATGAAGTGCGAACTGTCACTGAAGGGAACGACACTGCTGTACCGGGGCTTATGGCGCACAGAGAACAGACCAATGCGTGACCGGTGAGTGCACAGATCAACACCCATTTGAACAACAATCAAAGTACAGGAAGGGGGATAAGCAGCCACAAAAATGTGCGCCATATCGCGTTCGCTGATAGTTTTTGTTTCCCTTCGTTACAATAAGACCGCAAAACGCACTCACAAAGCCTTCGCCGAAGATTTTTTTGTGTGGCACGTTTTTCGTGCACCCGAGACAAAATGTGGGCATAACAAAGAAGACAATATCTAAAGCAAATGACAAGTCGCAAGTTGCTTAGCCTAACAGTGGACTCTTGAGGTCAGTTCGTCAACCTCGAGAATTCGCCGCATTGCTCTTGTCAACCTGCGAAAAAGCGGCAATTAAAAAGGTGTTGCTTCATCATTGGTGTGAGGCCCCCACTGAAACGGCCCGCACCATCATGGGCCTCAGATGCTTGGAGGGATCACGTGGTCTCAGTGGCCGCATGGGCTGAATATGGAGCGCTGCCGTGCACGTCGCAAACGAGTTTAAGGTTCCAACTGCGCAGCGGTTTTCTGCGATGCGGAGGTTTCCTCGCAACGTGAACGTCATCTAACCCATTGTAATATGAGTAGCTGCCTCCGAAGGCGACGAACGTCCTGTTCTATACAGCTCGGTGCAACAGTGCCGTAATCACAGGAAGAAGCCTGGTGTCAGCCTGTTCCGGTACCAGGACAAAAAAGAGCTTAAAGCTTCGGTTGTGAAGTTAATGGCGGGCAAGCAGCAATCTGCTAGGAGTCGTGCGTGCAACAAGCAGTTCCGTGACGGACACTTTTCCACTGCCTAGGGGCTGCGATGTTCGGCGAGTCGTAGAAAGTGGCAGAGAACATCCGTCGCACGGATTTCCCGCTGGCTGTAAAGCAGCTGAGCCAGTTGGCGCTGCTTTCCCTTGCAACTCCGCTATTAGTACAATAAATGTTCACCACCACCACCACCACTCCGCTCACTAATGGAGCTTCATTTCCGTAGGATGGAAACAACCCTACCATTGTGCATGTGCAATATCATCCGAGAAACGTGACCTAGCATCTTGTTTTTTAGTTGCGAAGCTTCCTCAACCATACGCCATGCTTCCACGATGTATGTAGTAGTAGGTAGCCCCCTCCCGTTTGGTCCTTGGATTGTCCGCTGGATGTTGGTACTTGTATATGATGAAAAATGATGAGAAGATGTGAGATGGCGTTGGTGCGTTCACTAGATAAACGGACGGACGGACAGACATACAGACAGACGGAAAGACGAACGTATAAATGGACAGACAGACAGACAGACAGACAGACAGACAGACAGACAGACAGACAGACAGACAGACAGACAGACAGGCAGGCAGGCAGACAGACAACAAGACAGACAGACAGACAGGCAGGCAGACAGATGGACGGATGCATGTCTTCAGGTGAAACAGGAACAAACAGGAATGTACAGGAATAGGGTGGCCCGACAAAATTTTTAGAGCATCTATACCAATGACCTAGTGCGAGCGCTACAGCACATGTAGTTTTCTTAAAGTGCCATAATAATGTCAATGCTTATAAAGCACACTACGTTTGCTGAAAAGAATTTTTAATAAATTTGAATCATTCTTCATCTACACTGCATCATTTGTTTAAAAAGGTAACTGTAGAATGAAGTCCATCTTTATATCAAGAAATCAATTTTCTTTCAAGTTCGTATTCAAGCCCCAGATAATTAAAGCTATGTTGAAGAAAGCAACAAAGCCATTCGATTGAACCTCACAAAGAACCTTTTATGTATTGCCTTGAACTGCCTAATAATAATAAATAGCACGATAAGCTAAAAGCAGTGTGCGCAGTTTTTATAGTACACACCGGGCAGCTCCAAATTTCTTGATTTTTATCAGGCAAACAAAGATCTCCTTTTACCATGTCTGCAGAACAGCACATCTAAAGGTGCGTAATACATGCTCACCCATGTGTTCAACCAAAAACAAAACAACCTGACTATTCAGCTCTGGCCCATTAAATTAAATGAAGACGCGTGAATATAAGGGCTCGTTTTCTCTATCAGGTACAATATTATTGAGACCTACCAGACAATACTGTCAGGAAAGTATATGGGATGTTATTAGAAGCAATTGTAATGTGAATGCAGTTCTACTTTTCCACCAGTCAATAATTAATTATCGACATTGACGTAGTGGTAGACACTTTAGATCACGTGTCCACTTCACAGTTTAAACACGTGTAGAAAGTTAATTCTAATACCCAGGAGAATTATCTTTGACGAATTGAGTTATCACGCAACTTATCTAAAGATAGGTGTTATGTGATTGCGTCTATTTTGCGTTATTTATTCGTCTATCATACATGACCACTACGCCATGTTTCTCGCAGCCGACAATCCTTCCACGCTTCGAGATGACAGGGTAATACAATGGTAACAGTGGGTGAGATGTATGAAGCGGTGTTGTCAAGATTAATCAGTAATTACACCGTGTGTCAGCAGGTACCACGAACCTTATCGGGTCAGAGAACAAACTTCCACTGTTACCTACCTAATCGAACTCCTCACGGCCACTGTGGACCTGTGTCGCCGAGGCCGCGAAATCGTACATGTGGATCGCCTCAAACCGTATCACGAAACACTTGTCCTCACGACGCCTTAGAACACTTACTTGGCACCATCTTCAGCGAGGGGGAAATATGTAATGATGAATGTAGTAGGTCATGCAAAGCTCGGCAAGCACATTGTCAGTGCTAAGCATAAGACCATCGGCCCGGACGTTGTCACTGACTCCGCTGGCTAGGCCTACGCTCCTACCTGGTCGCGAATAACAGTTCTGACTCTCTCAGTTCTTTATTGTACGTAAAATACTTGCGCTGTACAAAGTGCAACATTACGTGAGCTAAACCTGACGCATACATAAGCATACGCAATTAACTCTGATCAGGTGTACGTTCCTTTCCTTTGCGTATCTTGGGGGCGTCCCGCTAGCAACTCACGCCTGCTCCTGCATCACTATTTCTTATGTTGCCTCTGTGCCAATGAGCACGTCTTTTATCATCCTGCGCTCCAAGTAGCAATCTCCTGTTTCTAGAGCCTCATCTTCAGTGTGTCCAAGCACCTTGTTGTCTTTTGGAACATGAATGCGAGTAATTTCTCGCTTTGCTGCCTTCCACTTTGGCTTCAAAGAACGGCAGGAACAGCAAGAAAATATTGGGTAGTGTTCGCCTTAAGCAAACTCTATTCAAACAGCCGTAGCTTTGAAAATCAAGCTGAGGAATAGAAGACTACTACTCAGTGAAATGTCACGGGGCCAGAAAGTCAGAAGGTGTCAATATAAGTAATGATTTTTACAGAGCCTGGTCTAGTAAGGGTCCATCTTCCTTATGCAGCGGCAATCCATTCTCGCGTTGTTTGATTCATGGAAGTTAAATCTCCTTGTCTTGGCCGCCCAAGTTTCTAGAACTTGTTGTTCTTACTTCCTAAGGACTGTATTATTTGTACTTCAAAGGGACGATTCGCTTCGTGTAAATTTGGCGAAAAGAATGGAATGTAAGAAACTTTCATTTGTCATGCAAGACGCCCACGTCACTGCAATAAATATACTCTAATCCACATCGCTTCGCAGAAACTACGTAAGTTTATTTATTTATTTGTTTATTTACCATTTTGTTCCTTACTTCATTTATTTATTTATTTATTCATGTATTTATTAATTTATTGATTTATTTTTTCATTCATTTATTTAGTGATACTGTCAAACCTCTATTGAGGGTTACTACGGGAAAGGTTTGACACACTCTACAATAAAAGTAGGCGCATAACTATACAATTCACAATGATAAATCAGGTTTACATATATACAAATTCATGAAAGCTCTCCATTCCAAACGAAAAACGAAACACGCACCCTAATTCGCAATGCAGAAGATTACAACGGCAATAATCTTTACAATAAATTATTTATATTTAAATCAAGTAAGTGCACAAATTCATTAACATCCCCCACATTGAATATGTTAGTCAGTAACCCATTCCAATCTTTGATGACATCAAGAAAGAAAGCATAATGTTATGCCTTCTTTCGCGCAAAATAAGGTTGTAGTACTTGTGTGTGGTTTGCCTTCTTGCTTAGTCTCCCTGGCTGTTGTACGTAGTCGTTACTGCTGATTTTAAAATCACCTTTCAACAATTGAAAAAGAAACTTTAATATATTTTTTACGCCTGTGCTTGTGTAGTGTCTCCGGATGACAAAGTTGCAACGTTTCTTTGAATGAGTCGTCCTACTTATATCTCGAGCATATAAAGCGAGCCGCAAGCCGTTGTATGCGTTCAAGTTTATTTCCCAGCACTTTTTGTTGGGGACTCCAGACAATGCTACCTTATTCCAGTAATGATCGCATAAAAGTTTTAGGTACTTAATCATTTAAACGGTCGACAACGTGTGATTCCCGATACAGTATTCAAATGGAATTACCGTTTTTTTTTCTTTAGAATTGTGCGTAACGGTAGATTTAAAATACTTGATTTCCACTACCAAAGCTTCATATCATCAGTGTTATCCCTTCAGACATCCAGCAGTATTCAACTCGTCCTTCCTACCAGTTACTCGCGCGTAAATTGAACAATCATCAGAAAACAGTTTGAACTTTACATGATATTTTGCTATATCTGCAATATCGTTTACATACATCAGAAAGAATAAGGGTTCAAGAACAAGCCTTGTGGAACTTTAGAAAACACTTCCATTGAGCTAGACATAGAGTTATCAATTTTCACGACTTGCCTCCTGTCATTTAGGAACGCTTTAATCCAATGAAGTAGAAGTTGACTGAGTCCAGCCCAGCTAAGCTTATTCAGTAACCTGTCGTGAGGTACCTTATCGAAGGGCTATCCCTTCAGACATCCAGCAGTATTCAACTCGTCCTTCCTACCAGTTACTCGCGCGTAAATTGAACAATCATCAGAAAACAGTTTGAACTTTACATGATATTTTGCTATATCTGCAATATCGTTTACATACATCAGAAAGAATAAGGGTTCAAGAACAAGCCTTGTGGAACTTTAGAAAACACTTCCATTGAGCTAGACATAGAGTTATCAATTTTCACGACTTGCCTCCTGTCATTTAGGAACGCTTTAATCCAATGAAGTAGAAGTTGACTGAGTCCAGCCCAGCTAAGCTTATTCAGTAACCTGTCGTGAGGTACCTTATCGAAGGGCTTAGCAAAATTTATGCAGACTACATCAATTTGTTCATACATATCTAGAGTTGTCGCAAAGCCATGGATAGTTACAATGACCTGTGTTGTATTCGAAGCTTTACTGCTAAAGCCATGCTGAAAAGGATAAAAGTAATTTTTATATTCCAGGAATGTGACAATATGCTTGACAGTAATATGTTCTAATATTTTGCAGCAGACAGATGAGAGTGGCACTTGACGGTAATTATTGGCGGACAATTAATGACCACTCCTAAACATAGGGACAACTACAGCTGTGAGCCAGTCAAATGGCACTGAACTAGTACAAATAGATTTTTGAGTAGTAAGATTTCCACTCTACTTAACGCAGCAAAAAAGGATTAGGTAATTAATCCGGCCCGCATGCTTTTTTTCGACTCAATAGACAATAGACTTCAATACTCTCTCTAGACTGATAGTAATATAAAGCATCGGCTCAGATAAGTGGCATAATAAATTCTCTGTTTCAGTGTCACATTAGCGTCTTGTAGAAACTTCCCGAAAGAAAATGTTTAGACTATCTGCAACATCAACAGTATAGTAATTACTTTGTGCTTCAACTTTCTTATTCTAAGTTGCTCTTGTTTGATTTTTTCGATCACAGATGAAGACGTTGGAAAAAATAAACACACATGTAGGCTGGACTTGATGTTTTCATTTCTGTTGCGCCACTGTATCGAAATCTGCACTCATTTTCCAATACGCTGCATATATATAGGCAATAAAATACAGAGGACAAACAAACTGCGGCTACTGTGGTCTCGGCTATTATACGCGCTGAATCAAAACGTAATTTTCATTAAAGAAAGTGTCTTACGATTCTTACATGATGGACAAGTTAATCGCGACTTCGCATTGCTCGCAGTATGAAATTAAAACTGTTTCCATCAGGGCTAGTTGATCTTGCTTGTAGGGTGGTTTCAGCTAAACATATGCACAACTAAAAAAAACAATGACAGTGTTGACCCTTGTGTCATCGCTAGGAACAGCACGAGCTTGCAAGCCATCAAATCATCGTGCATTTAGAAATATTTGTACGTGTATACTTTGATTTCAACAAGTTATAATTTACAATTGGTTCTAAAGAAGCAAGCTTTCGCAAAAAAAGGTAAATATTTATTTACACATATGCAACAAACAAATCGTACACCATATCATGTCGTCTTTCGCGCTGGTTGCCTACGGACGCTGGTCGTGCCTTGCGTCCCACTATAAATGCTCGCGTTTTGCTAACGTAGTGGGATCGCTAGGTGGCGTCGAGGAGCGCGGACGTGAAAACGTCGGCTCCCGCTTTTCTAAATGTTTTCGGTCGTTTCTTTGCTCCAAGATCACTTGGCTTTGTGCTTATTCGAACAAGCAGGCTCTGCGGTTTCTGTGGAGATGCCATTTTTGGCGGTGAGTGAACTCTTAGACATATTTTTGGACTTTAAAGTTGCGACGCGGCGAGCGTCCCCACTAACCCTAACCACACCTAGGGTTGGCGAGGAGTACGGCCGTTACACGTAGGCCAGGGCTCGGCCAGACGCGGCAGCTACTGGATCAACCTCCGTACGTCGCCGCCGACAACCAGGCACTGAAAATGCCTTCTACTGTAACCGTGGAGAGAATGTAAGTAAGCGCGGAAATCTTCAATGGACCAGGATGGGCCACCGCCATGGGACGCCGAAGACAGACGACTCCGCCGAACGAGGAGCTGGCCGCTGGGACGGTCGAGCACAGCAACCAGCCGAAGCACCCCAGGGGCTTTAAACAAAGTCAATCGGCACTACACCGTGTGGTATCCGCTTCAGGCTACCCCGCCAACCCAAAGACCAGATCAGGGTAATTATGAGACTTAAAGGTGGATTGGACGTAGCCCGAGTCGACCTCGTTCTGCTGGCGAGAGCCGTCATCATTGCCGCCCAGATCACCGACGAACAAGCACAAGAGGACACGATCTGCCCTAACAATACGCAAAACATCATTGTTATTTCTACGCCATACCAAAATAATGCCACATCATACGTGAAAGTGCAGAAACTGCACACAAACCAAGGCTCGTTCGAAGTTTCCGCATACGTGGCCGCGCCCGATAATACATGCAAGGGAGTCATCAAGAACGTTGACCTCTCCCTTGGTGACGCAACGCTCAAACGCCTGATTGTGCACGACCGAAATCCCACTGCCATCGAGGCAAGACGCATTAAAAAGACCAAAGTCGTCGCAATCCTCTTTTACGGGTTGCGCGTTCCGAGCAAAGTGATATGCGGAACCGCCATGGTTCCCTGCTCGCTCTCCAAGCGACAAGTCGATGTTTGCAGAACGTGTGGAGGAGTCGGCCATCGCGCCGATGTTTGCCGGCACACAAACGCAACGAGCAAGAAATGTCACAACTGCGGTGAAGCGCTACAAGAAGACGGCGTGCATGACTGCGAGCCGAAATGCAAGCTTTGCGATGGCAATCACCCCACCGGAGATCGCGAATGCAAAAGACGCTTCCACATTCCATACATAGTGAGAAGGAGAAGAAGACGCAGAAAGCAAGAGTGGCAAGCACAACAACGTCAAGACGCACCAACATCTGTCACGTTTGAGGAACCCTGCCACAACCAGGTGCCGGGACGGGAGAACGCCTCGAGCGTCCATCACCGTTCTCAATCCAGGGGAAGATCCCGATTCAGAGGGCGTTCCCGATCCAGAAGGCGTTTTCGATCCAGAGGCCGCTCTCGTTCCGGAGGGTGCCCCTCGACCCTGTCGGAATCCGACAACCGCCTGTCATCTCGGGAGTGCTCTAGATCCCGATCGAGAACGAGACCAACAGCCACGCAGCAGCAGCAGCAGCAGCCGAACAATGGCTCCTGGGCCAGCAGGGTTGCAGGTGAATCACGAAGCACAAGTAGCCAGCCCAAAGGTAAGGCACAGCCAGAGCATGCTCCCGATTCTCGTATTGTAGCGCTTGAACAAGAAAACAGCGCCCTCAAGAAGGAGCTTGAAGAGCTCCGGGCCTCAATAGCTAGAATAGAGAGTTGCCACGGAATTAATCTGCCGAGCTCACCGGCACCACCGACAACACGCTCACAACAAACGACCCACAACACACACAAACGCAAAGCTGTAGACAGCAACAGCGACACGACGGAGGAGATCGAGATGGTCTCGATAGAAAAAGAAGCCCTACTGACAAATGTGCAGTCCGCGACAACTAAGCTCAACGACAAAATTGATACGGTGGCGAACACGCTTGCCAATGTCTATGGAAACCTTTAAGACTTACACTGACAAAGCTGACCAGAGGCTCGTTAGCCTGGAGAAGATGGCAGCCAACCCACCTGGGGCAGGTGCTCCTCAGAACCTAAGCGCGGACAAACCAGCGATTACGGCAAGCGTGCTGAGCATACCTTCTAGAGCTAAAGTCCGACCAGTCAAAGCACGCAATCTCGCGGAAATAACGAGCCGCGACGCACACAAGCTACCAAGCCAAAATGGCTGCCGACCGTAAAGAGATTAAGATCTGGCAGTGGAACTGTAACTCACTTCAGAAACGCAAAGCACCACTAACACAACTGTTGCTAGCCTGTAAAAAAAAAGCCGCATATAATATTGCTACAGGAATGTGGAGAAAGCAAAACTGCTAAAAGCATTGGCATACAGGGGTACAGGGTAGCCAGGCCGACCCTGCCCCCCGAGCAGAACAAGACGCGAGGAGTGGCTACCTTCATCCGGAAGGACATATTGTTCACCGAAAAGGACGCCCCCGTATACAAAAAAGGCCTGGAAACGGTCCTGGTGGAAATCTTACCACACAGGGCTGTTAAAAGAAGCATCTTCGTGCTCAATGTTTACCGTTCTCCATCAGATAAGAAAAGAGATTTCAACAGACTGCTTACCTCGGCGGTAAAATTGGCGGGTGACAATCCGCTCATAGTAGCGGGTGATTTTAACGCCAGGAGTACCGAATGGGGATACTTAAAAAGCGAAAGCAAAGGCACCAAGTTAGCAGAAAGCGCGAATGCGCTGGACTTGCAGCTGATATACAACCTTGCCCTCCCTTCAAGAACAGGTAATTCAGTACAGCGCGACACAATGCCAGACTTAACCTTCACCAAGAACGTCAGACCTAGCTGGGATAACCTCGCCGAAGACCTAGGTAGCGACCATTGCATCCTAGAAATTATCGTTGAGAACGAGGCGAAAGCGCCAAGAAAATTCAAAATCACAGACTGGGATCAGTTCCGTAAAATACGGGAGCAGAAGGGCAATACAGAACTATCATATGAAGCTCTCTTAAATGAATTAAAAATGGCTGCGAATGAGGCCACCAAAGAAGTCGAGAATGAAGAATCCATCCAGGCAATGGACTCTCACCTGGCCAGTTTGCTGCAGAAAAGGCATGATCTGAAAGAAGCGTGGCGTAAAAACAAGCTCAACAGACACTTACGCACAAAAATCGCGGACCTTGGCCGCGAACTCGAATCTCACGCCAAAACAATCTGCGCCCAGCAGTGGAACAACACATGTGACGAAGCAGATTGCAAAATGAAGAAGGGAAGCAAATGGGGGCTGCTCAAACATCTTATGGCGGAGAGCGCCAAACCCACCAAAGGCGGCACCCAGCTGCAAATTGAACGATTGGTGCACAAGCGCGCCCAGGATAGTGGTGGATCCCAAGCTCTCATCAAAACGCTAGGCCAAAAATATCTCCTACTGGAACGCAAATCAGTAGCATGGGAAAAAAAATCCCTCATATGGAGGTCCACCGCAAGAATAACTAGACGAACCATTCAGCGAAGCTGAAATACGGTACGCTCTACAACAACTCAATGGCAGATCGGCGCCAGGGCCAGATGGAATCGAAAATAAACTGCTACGGAATCTAGACGATAAAGCAATCGCAATCATTACTAGGAAGATAAATGAGGCATGGGAAACGGGTACCGTGCCTAAAGAATGGCGTAGTGCCAAGGTTTCGCTCATCCCAAAACCTGGAAAACCACTAAGCATTGAAAATCTAAGGCCCATATCACTCACATCTTGCGTTTGAAAAGTAGCTGAGCGTGCAATACTCAACCGTATCGCGGACCCCATTGAGAGCAATGGGCTCTTTCGACACAACATTATTGGCTTCCGCAGGGCACTGTCCACACAGGACGCCATGTTGATGTTAAGAGAACACATATGTTACGGCCTCATCCACACGCCCAAAGCCATATTAGCCCTGGACCTCGCCAAGGCCTTTGACAGAGTAAAACATGAACACATACTGGGTGAAATATCACACATGAACCTAGGCGAGAAATTCTACAACTACATTAAAGGCTTTCTGGCGAACCGAACCGCCACCATACGCATAGGAAAGCAATGCGGCGAACCCGAACGACTCGGAAATATTGGCACCCCATAAGGGTCAGTGCTCTCGCCATTGATCTTTAATGTGGCGATGCACAAGTTGTCGGAGAAGCTTGCTCATATCCCATCCGTGCACCATGCCATATACGCGGATGATATTACCATATGGGTCCCATGTGCTCACTCATATGGTGGCTTGGAAGGAATCCTTCAACAAGCACGGACTACAACTGAAGAGTTTCTTAAGCCAACTGGGCTCGCACTGTCCCCCACTAAATCTACTCTAACGCTCTTTCACCCTCGATGGAATTCGGGCGAAGATGAGCAGCAAGTAGTGCTCAAAGCTGAGAACAACCAAACGATACCGCAAGTATATACGGTCAAAGTACTAGGGCTAACGTTAAGCGCCAAGGAGGGCCACAACAAAGAAGCACTCAAGCGCCTTGAAAAAAGCACGAACAATGTTTCAAGAGGTATTGTTAGAATCGCCAACAAGAGAGCAGGCCTCCTAGAAGACAACATCATGAAGGCGTATCACGCCTTTCTCGTAAGTCACGTAGCATACGCGTTCCCGTTTCTGAAACTTACGAAGGCTGAAATCAAAAAGGTCGACTCCATGCTCCGCAAGGGACTGAAAACGGCACTCGGCTTACCCAATAGCACGAGCAACGAGAAACTCGAGCAACTTGGTCTGCAGAACACAGCCGAAGAAATTTTCGAGGCTCAGAGAGTGCCACAGATCACACGCCTGTCATTGACGCAAGCAGGCCATCTCATCCTACGAGACGCAGGCATTTGTCCAATTTTTCAACCAGAGAAAAGAACACAACTTGGTAATGACGTGAGGAAACACATTAGGGTTGAGCCGATCCCCCGTAACGTTCATCCTACGTTCAACAAAGGGCGAAGGAAAGACAGAGCGAGGGCGCTCATAAACAAGGCAAAAAAACACAACACGCACGCGCTATTCGTAGATGCCGCCCGCTACTATGGCAGGGAGGCACTTGCCATAGCAGTCGTTGATATAGACGGAAACCTCATAAATGCGGCAACCGTCCAAACAAGCCATGTCCACGAAGCAGAGGAAATGGCGATCGCGCTCGCCTTGCAAAGCTGCCGAGCCTACTCCACAATATACACAGACTCTAAGATGGTGGCACGAACGTTCGCGGCTGGTCTAGAAGCACAGGAAAACTCACCGTCAACGCAATAAGAGAGTACGAGAGCAAAGAAACCCTTGTTATGGAAGAGAAAGCTCAAATCTACGTATCCTGGTTCCCAGCCCACATGGGACAGTTACCGGGACTCGACCACTGCAATCCCAACGAAGAGGTCAACCGCCTGGCGCGTGAGCTCACACGCCGCGCCGCGGACAACGACCCCTCGATGAGCGAGCGGTAAGAGAATCTCTGCAGCCAGGACAAAGCACTCACATACCACGAGATCACTTCACATTACCGGAGACAAAGACGTGCCTTCCCAGCACCGTACTCAAAACTTAACAAAGCACAAGCTATAACTCTCAGAAGATTGCAAACACGTACGTACATAACACCATCCACCTTATACAGAGTCGACCCCGACACACCACCCACATCCTCCCTTTGCAATTATCCCTATTGCAATTTTGAACACATGCTCTGGCTATGCCCTACCCATAGCGCAGCACAACTGAACACACAAGAGGCTTGGCAGGAAGCCCTCAAGAGCAATCAATACAAGCTGCAACTACAGGCGGTCCAGAGGGCCCGGGACATCGCTACAAGCCTTCGGCTGCCAGCGCCATCCTGGGTGGAGCCTCCAGGTTGAATTAAGGGTCGGAATGGCCCTTTCTCTGCCTCCTCAGGATATGTTTAAATAAAGTCAATCTCTCTCTCTCTCTGCTAACGTAGCATTGCTGTGCCCAGCGTGCGCACGCGTCAACGCTACATTGGAGTGTGTTTAGAAAATGTTGTTAACAATTTAGAGTACTTATTACTATACTATGGGAGAGCCTAAAGCCGTCCCGTTCACTCCATGATTGGGCCATTCATGATGTTTTCGCGGCCATTTTGCTAGTTCCACATATGCAAAGTTTAGTGTTACATGACGTCAATAGATGACAATATGTATCACTGGTGCATACATGATTATCCTGACACGCCTGTCATGTAGGAACATGACAACATACTAAGCTCATAGCGTGGTCATGGCCGTTTCGCAAGCTCCACATATACTTAATTTGGTATCACGTGACATGAATAGACGACGAAGGTAAACGACACATCTAAACATGATAATCATGCCGCGGAAGTCAGGTATACAGCATCATTTACCTTCACTTCGTAACGTTTTGCTAATTTCAAAGTGACATATCAACAATTGTCATTCGTGCTTCGCACATCATCGATTCCCACTGTACGTAGGATCTGCCAATTTTTTGGTGACCTTTCTTAAAGCGTCCCTCACAAACTTAGTTTTACGAATGAAGCTCCTTAGATCGTTGGTTGTTACCTACTCCGTATGCAGTATGTACCTACCTCAAGTTTATGACTTGCCCAATAGATGGCATTGTATCTACGTGTCCTTGTGAATAATATAACTTGATGATGTTAGTGGTTTACACAGCATATCCAGGGAGTAAATGATGTTTAGTGGCGCAACAGGTTCGCCCGTTCATGCGTGCACAGAACCCTCCGTGCATCCGTAGATTCACCCGTCCGTTCACTCATTCGTGCTTCCGTTTGTCCGCTGGTTCGTCCGTTCATCTGTCTGTTCATGCATGCTTCCGTCCGTGCGTTTGTCCTTCCGTTCGTCCATCCGTGCGTCCACGCTTCTGTTCATCCGTCTGTCGTTCCGTACGTGCTTCTGTTCGTTTGTCTGTCCGTGCTTCTGTCCGTCCGTCCGTGCGTACGTCCGTCTGTCTGTCCGTCCATGCTTCCATTCAGCCCTTCGTCTCTCCGTGAGTCGATTCATCTGTCCATCCATCCATGCGTCCATGCTTTTGTCCACCCATCCATGCTTCGATTCGTCCGTTCATTCTTGCTTCCAACCATTTGTCCGTCCGTGAATTCGTGCCTCTCTTCGTCTGTCTATCCGCATGGACAGATGGACATACGGAGAAAAGAACGGACGGACGAATGGAAGCAAGGACAAATGGATGGACGCAAGCATGGCCGGTCGGACGCATGGATGGACGTCTCGTCCCACTCATCATTATTTACTCCGTGGATATGCTGTGATTTTTTCAGGTTTAAGAAAATAGTGCAGTTAGCAATTAGGAACCAGTGTACTTTAGAAAGTATACTTTTTTATTCTGAAACAAAAATACATAACACTATATTCTGATTTTCCCATGGAAACTTAGGATGCAAAGAGTTGCAGCAAGTTAACGCTTACTAGGCATATGGACTATGTCCTGTTCTTCCTGTTCTAAGAGTAGTTAAACTTTAGAAAAATGAAAGCCTGTCAAACGCACGTGGTCAGTACAACTCTCCCTAAAAATTTTTCATGTTTCATGATTTATGCGTTGAAAAAACGATTGGCTTGTGCATCAGCAAGAACAAAATAATCTTTGCACAGCGCTAGGAGTGCATAGAGTGCGTAGTTTTGTCCGTTTATCCAATCAAATCTGGGCGGGCTTTCGACACTACAATGGGACTTTGTGGGAGCACCCATACCTGATGTTCTGCGGCGTCTCTAAGATTGCACGAGCCATTCTCCTTAAAACAATGCCGTTTATTTTTGGTTATATTATACTCGTGAGGCTGGGACAGATAACGCTGTGAGTATGAGAAAGCTCGTGGAGGTTGGACCGTCGCATCTGACCTTTGTTTAGACACTTAGGAAAAGAAGGAGATTGACGACAGTACAAAGGGTGATGTTAGTCAACAATAAAAAACACATAATCGAAGTAACGTAGAGAGTATAGCTTGTGTTTTGATACTGAAAACAACTCTGTTTTGTAAAGGCCAAAGACAAAGACAGAGTTTTTATGCTGCCGAACGACTCCAAAGTAGCTTCTAGGTTCTGTAACCAGGTTATTATACAGAGAAAAAAACAAAAAAAAGTCGCATCATTGCCGACTGTCCCCAGCTTGTGTAGCAATGTATTGGAAGGGGCTGAGCTCTACGACCATGCTGCGAATAAGTACAGATATTTTAGGGCTGAGACCACGTGGTAAAAGCCTACATTTACGCACACGATATAAATGGCCGCAGACAACAAATACGGGGTCTGCAACTGCAATATATGTTTCAGCAGACCCCTTACGGCACGACGACTGCTTTCACTCGCATAATAACAAGACACTCACTTGGCGTGGTTGTGCCTGATGGAAGTGTCAAGAAATATCTAGCGTCTGATTAGCTTGTTATTGCACTAGATTCATATTTACTGACATTTTCTCAAATCCTGGAAAAAATGCAGGTATTCCACAGTACACTGAAATAGTGTAGCAGAAAGCCTGACTTTAGGCGTTCCATAAAGGGTCGGTACTTTAATAAGCTGTATATGTCGTGATAACTTCAGTATTTGTTTGGGAAGGACCTAGCGTACTCTCTATTCTTGCATCTCACCAGCTTTCCTATCGCTATCTCGAGAGACCAGTGTACTTTATATGGTACAGTGTCGCAACATCTGCAAAAACTAATAAACCTCAACGAAAATTTGCACGTGTTTTTGTCTATTGAATTTATCTAAATGTGCGAAATCGCAAGAAAATCAAAGCAGTACTTCTTTCGCGGTCTCTAATGGGTTAGTTCGTCAATTCATCATACAAAACATAAAAGTGCATAATTCGGCATCCCCCCACCCCCAAATCACAGTATGTCCAAGGAGTGAATAATGATGAGTTGGGCGAAGCGTCCATCAGTCCATCCGCGCTTCCGTCCGTGTGACATTCCGTGCGTCCACCAGTCCGTCCACCCGTCCGTTCGTTCGTGCGCCCATCCGTGCGTCTGCCTATCCTTGCGTCTGTCAGTGCGTCCATCCCTGCTTTCGCTCGGGGGTCCGTCTGAGCATCCGCCCGTCCATTCGTGCGTCCGAAAGTGTATCCGTCCATACGTCTGTCCATGCATCTGTCTGTCTCTCCGCCCATCCGTTCACTCACCTTTTCATTCGTCCATCTGCGTGTATGTCTGTCCGTCTGTGTGTCCATCTGTCCATTCATCTAGTGAAGACTGCAAGTCCCACCATATCCCATCTTTTCATTATATACTCATCATACAGAAGTTACGCCATGCAGCGCACATTCTACGAACTAATTGAGAGGTGGCTACCTACTTCTACGACAACGACTACTACTGCTACTACTACTACTACATACACGTGGACGCATGACCCACGTCTTAAAGAACGTCGCTCCTGAAATTTTGTCCCGAGTTCTAGAGCAATACTTGCATAAATCCTTTCAAGGTTGTGTAAAATGAATAAGATGTATGCTTTCTTTTATCTTGAAATGCCAAACTAGATAGACTGGTAACCAAAAGTTTCGTGTATCGAGGAAATATTCTTAGTAGTACCTAGGTGTTAACGAGTGAAAACTACGATACTGTTGAGATAAAACGAAACAAAGCATAAATGAAGTTGTAAAGTTGAGAGCGTTGTGCTTTAGGAGAACACCCGTTCATTCGCTTTGATGTAGACGAATTTGTATAAACATGTTCAAAACATCTGTTCTGTGCAGTTTCTATCGGTGGTACGGGACGGCTCTGTGCTTTCTCCCAGTGAAGTACCTCGTACTCTAAATTGTTAACAACTATTTCTCAACATTCGGGTGTGAATGGCATTAGGATCGCTCAACAGTACGGCTTTATGCTCTCCCATAGTAGCGTACCAAGTTCTTCACATTGTTAACAACTTTTTCTAAACACAAGTACCAGGATCTCATCAAGTGTGAGGTCCAAGGGATGACTTTATACTCTCCCAGAGTAGAGGACAAACATTGTACAGTATACATTACTCTATATCGTTACCAACTTTTTCTAAACACCCAGAGTACTCAAAATTTTGCAAAACTACCTGAAAACACGTTCCGTCTTGTTTTTTATGCCTTCTCATCAAGTGTGAGGCCCACAGGATGGTTTTCAGCTCTCTTATAGTAGAGTACCGAGTATCGTTAACCACTTTCTCTGTAAAGTTATATCGGTACCGTAGTTTTGTCAAATGTACTTGAAATTGTTAACCACTTATTCTAAACACCACTATCGTAAACATATGTCTAACAAGATAATGTTCTGTTAAAATGGTATTGACATCTGTGACACTTAATTTCTCCAAACGCATCACTTTTTCTGAACATATATTGAGTTTTCTCTACTCCCATTTTAAAAGTCACTGGAAGAAAAAAAATTGTTCATTTTCTTCCTAAACAATATGGCATTCTGTTCCAGCTTTTTGACTTTCTGTGTTCTTTTTTCTTTGTCTTTCCTTCATTGATCAGTGATTTTGTTGCAGTGCTCTCAGTTACATCATGCCTACGCTCTCTCGGTGGCACTTTCCACTGAGGTCATTTTGCTACACCATACAATTTAACTCACATGAACTGTTGTTACTAGTATGTTACTAGTATGCCTGCTGCAAGAGGCGCTCCTCGGAAGGCATTTCAAATGTTGTCAAAAATAAATAAAATTAAAGGGATTTATTGATTAGTATTGTTACATAAACGAACATGGCTTGAACGTTACGCCAAAAACAACAAACATGAGGAGAATACGGGGTAAAGCTCGAGAAATGATCTTAAATAGCGATCATGGAGATGAGACAGACGAGGCTGTCGCTATTCCTAGTTGAAAAATTACACACAGGAAGAACAAAAAAGAGAGCGACAAAAATGGATTAGAAATGAAGCAGGTAGAAACACCGGTTAGCTACCCTGAACAGAGCGCGAATATAGGGGCGAAAATGGCTGTGATAGAAAGAGATATGTATAAAACAGATAAAACAAAAGAAAGACTACACATGAATAGAGGTTCAGGGCGTTGTAATCGATCAGATTATGATCAAAGACAGTTTGAACGCAGAAAGCGCAGGAGCACCTGCGCAGCCTTCTTTCTCAACGTACAGTACACAAGATAGAGAATGTGTACAGTACCACCTCATAAAGACTAGCTTTATTGGGGGTGGTCACGCGTAGCGTTAGTCCATTGATAGAAAGCTAATCATATAAATGTTAAAATTTATCTCATCATGTATAATGGGAGCAAATGCTATTCGATTGATACTCATTTTGATTATGCGAATGCTACCCGATGATACTCGAATTGATAGCTATCCGATTCCAGTACGAAATTGAAGAGCATTCTATTGCATTATGTTGAGAGAACGAATAGTAAAATGTGAAATATCGTTTTCTGAAAGTAGCTTTTGAATAAGCAGCACCAACGGCAGAACCCCCAGAGAAAACCTTGAAAGAGCTAATACTGACGTCTTCTCTTTCAATCCATAAATTAGTCTGAATGAAGCCCAAACATTTACGAACCGATAGAAAATACTCAAGGATTGCCGGATGAAGGCGTCTTTCTGGAAAACTTCGCGCTTAGCCGTGCACTTTACTCTGTGCTGAAGTTGTAGGCATTATTCAGTTCAAGTCTTCATCTTGTAGTAATGAAGGGGTGAGGGGTAGCATATTCATGCCTAACAATAGGCGCAAGTGTTGCGTTTCCATAAATTGTTTTGCAGATATAGCTCCAAAAACTGACAATTCCATGCTTTCGCTGCCAAGCCCCACGCTCCGATGACAGCTTGACCTGTTTCATTGCACCTTCACCTCATCTGCACTGTTTTGTTCAAATTTGTTTGGTTTTTGTGGCCCAATTTCATTTCAAATGAAGCCGCAAAATCTCTCACGGATGAAACAGCGACTGCGGTGTTTTAAAATACAGTTACAGAACACGTCAAGGCTCTGTTCTCTGCGGTAAACAAGCTTGTCATAGCTTTAAAATTGCTCTATCTTCAGTCAAATAAATATAACCATAATGTTGTTTGGTGAAAATATAAAAGTTTTGTTTCAAACAAAATGTAGTACAGTTCTTGAACTTTTTGAAAAAAGTTTGGCCTACTATTCAAAAACCACACGAACATTGTTCAATTACTATTTGTATTTCATTTAAATGCAATTCGGTACCAAATTCACTATTCGCACACTCTCAAGACTCAGGTGTGGTACCCATGTTTCGTGCCTATTTGATAAACATTCTTTATATTTCTGGACTCGCCAACGAATCAAATACACTTGTCTATTGTTATTTTTTCCACGTGGGCTCCATTTCGTAGCGGCAACGTTTTCGCTGGTTTACGAGTTATAGCGTGCAATTTCGAGAGTACGTGAATTATTTATATGGCCTATTTGCATTGTGCACGTATGTGTACTGCTGCAATTATTTTCATCGAAATTTTTTAACATGATTTATGCACCACTGTGTGAGAAAAGAAGCATTACGCAGAGCCCAACGACAATCACCTTACTTTCTCAAAAGTGACTAGGCCCCCAGTATTGAGAGTAAAGGAAATGACATCTTCAAGGCATCACTTCGATTCATCGTAACACCTATTAAAACAGACGTAAAAAATCTGCGACTGCGCACTGGCCTAAGTGCACTTTTCTGCGCTCGCGGTAACTATACGGCTTGCCAAGTGATGTGGCAAGTTCGATATTTATAGAAAAGTACTTCACTTCCTCAATTGTTCAAAACTGCACTCGTGTGGATTTAGCTTGCACGTGTAATAACAACAAATCAAGCTACATGAGTAGCATCGCCGTTAACACACACAGAAATGCATGAACAGGAATACTCAATGAAGTTCACTGGAAAGACAACCACAGTAGCTCAACTGAGGAAGCGTAGGTCACGTTATGCTGGAATTACCGGCTTGGTTCATAACTGCAACGAATTTTGCTTTCTTGGCAGCTTTCACTTCTTTTATGTCATGAGTACCGCGTTCTACAAATCATGTTCCGCATACCTCCCTTGACTTTATTTTATGTTGGTTTCATTAGTATGTGTCTAGCAAAAAAAAAACAAGCGTTGCAATTTCTAGGGCATGTTGGTGAACTAAGCACGTAAATACATTCATTGATATAGTGGAAAAGAACGTGTGAACGACCCCAAAATACGCTTACTTCAATAACATTATTTTTGAATAACACAAACTATTTATACATAAATACGTTCTCGGCTGCGAGTGCTGGTTTTGAAAAAAACGAGGAACGAACTACTCCCCTTGTACTGCTTCAAACTAGCACGTGTGCCATATTTTAAACCCAGGCTATCTTGCTTTTTTTTCACATGTATGGGCCGTTCAGTAAACTTTGAGGCATGAAGGAAACGTTTGGTGTGCTGGGAGTGTACAGGACGCTATGTGTCTTTTTGAATGAGCAGTAGAAAAGCGAAAAGCATATACGAGCGTATTTTCAATTCTAAGATTAGCATTGGTATATAAATCTGAATTCACAGAAAAAAGACACAATCGTTATACACAGATCACTTGGGCATCGCTCTCGATCAGATAATTCAGTATACTGAAAGAGCCGATTTACGTATCACCGTCCAGATGTAGTGGTGCGTATTGCAATATGTTAGAAGCGGTCTTAACCCGGAACATTACGTTGTGCCGGCCGCACCGCTAGTCACCCTGCCTGCGTTAGGAATCGGAAAGAAGTCATTTGTTCTAGCGGACCTACAAGGCACAGGGACATTGACGTTTTGAAACGGAATGAATTAACGAGGGCATGCATGCACTTTGATAGCACATGAACAAAACTGCCCTGAACGCATCTAGAATGGTAGAAGTAACGAAATGAGCACGGTAAGATAAATAGCTTCTGATTATCATGCATCAACTACTGTGGCTCTTTGAGCAGCCAAAGCAGACGCGAGGTAGGTGGTTTAGATACTATTACATTTGTAATATGCAGTCCGAGTGAGCCGGTTTTTTTTTTGTTTTTCCTTCAGCGAAGCCTTGAATGTCCCGTTCTGGGCGCACTCCAATTCTAGTGTACATGTGTGTGGGTCTGGTACGACTCTCTGTCACGATAGAAGACTTTGGTCCGGTTTATGGTGAACGATGGCTTATGGCCGATGAGGCAGTATAACTGAGTATTTTTTTGTACAGGACACTTGCTCATTCATTTGTAGACAGACAGAAAGGAAAAAAGATAACGTTTATTAAAAGGAAGAGAACATAGCCGGCGTATAAAAATTGTTGACGCAACTATGCATGGCGAGGAAAAGGTGAGGGGAGGGGGGGGTGTTGAAAACAGACAAAAAGTAGGAAAGAAGTAAAATAAAAATTTCAGATATTTTAAAATGAAATCAAAAAATTGCCCGCAGCTTCCCTCGGGGGAACACTGAGGAGGATGCAGAGCATATAATTGGTTAACGGGGTGTTAAAGTGCGACTTACTTGGGTCGATGGCTAAATTGGTTAACGTGGTTGTGAAATGGGGTGTTAAATTGCGACTTACTTGGGTCGATGGCTAAATTGGTTAACGTGGTTGTAGGAGGGGGTGTTAAATGAGTCAACACGTACACACGTATGTGAAAGGGCGGCGCTGGTCGAAGGGACGTCGATCATTGTGTTTGTGGATTCGTTGGAATTCATTTCACCGCGACCTTGGACGTCGACGCGCCGTACAAACCAACCAACGAGCGGCAACTGAGCGAGCGAGCGCTGACCTTGAGTATATATACAGCGCGACGGCGCATGCACTGTCAGCTGTCGAATGTTCGAGAAGGGGGAGAAGCGCAACGGCGCATGCGCGCGCGTCAGCTGCCGATGTTCTCGAAGCGCGACGGCGCATGCGCGCGCGTCAGCTGCCGATGTTCTCGAAGCGTGACGGCGCATGCGTGCTACAATAGACAGCTAGCGAATGTTCGTGAAGAGGAGAAGCGCACGCGGTGTGTACAAGGAGAATTAAAGAAAAGTTGCTGGAGTGGAAGCTCCTGCGATGCCTTGCCAGCAGAAGTGAAGCCACCTATTGCCACTGCCAAGATGGCGGAAACGTGCTCTTTTCTGATAGTGCCCGCTTAAAGATCAAGGGGCTTTGATACGTTATGTAAATACTACGGTAGTTCTATATTAAAGGATGGTTGTTCCTGACGAAATAACACTCAGAAACAAATATGGATGACTGAATCTTCAAAGAACTTTGCCTCCAATTAGAGGCTCACTACGGAAAACTAGTGACTTTAAGACGCACTTGGAGCACTATGAGGCCCCAAAAATGTTGGTTGCATTAAACTCGTTGGGCGTGCGAGGGAAACGCTTCGTTTTCAATGTTGCGGCCCAAAATGTTCGTCTACACGACTTGAGTATTGATGCCCACGGGACGGCTTTAAGCTCTCCCATAGTAGAGTACCCTGTACTCTAAATCGTTACCCACTTTTTCTCTTCCCCCCCCTTTCGATCGCTGAACGGCGACACTTTATCATGCCCCTAGTAAGATGGCCGCCACAGCCGCCATCTTGCCAGACGAACGGCTTCACATCTGCGCAATCATTTCCACTCCAGCAATTTTTTTAATCCTCCTTTGGTGTGTAGAGGAGGAAGGGTGCACAGATGGTGGAGGAGTGAAGCGCGCGCGGTGTGTAGAGGAGGAAAGGATGCACAGATGGTGGAAGAAGGAGGAGGAAGCTTGCGGACGGCGCCGCACTACAAGCCTCGAGTATTAGATGCTCCGCATCTAAAAAATCCACGAATCTCCTCGAAGGGAATCATGTCAAGTGGGCGAAGATCTGGGCATTGTATTTATGAGGAATCGCAGGTTGCCCGAGCGTTCTCTATTACATTGCATAATGAAGGACGTGTTGGAGTGCATATAAATGTGTAAATTTATTTCGCCAAGCAGTCAGCCTATGAGCTTCAAGAAAGATTTAGAAAATTGATGGACTGAAGCATATTCCTCCAAAAAAAAGTTCAAGAAGCCGGAATCTTAATGAAGGCAAGATATCATTTTGAAATGGGTAGTGTGCTGTGACACCTGATGCTCGACTTGTGCTTTTGTGTAAAGAATATCCTTCAGAGGCCTGCGCATTTAGGCGCGTTTTAGGAAGGATCAAGTCGTCAGTACTGTTCTCGATAGGTTATTTTCACCGGGAACAGCAATCTCTTACCTTGTAGTTAGCAAACATCTACGTTGTCGCTCATTGTAAAACCTGTTTTTCTGTCTCACATATCTTTCGACTATACCAACGGTTCTATACTGTGAGCACAACAGATGACAAAGCTAGGGTCTCAAAAAGTTCGTCCTTAAAAAAAAACAAAGAACAGCGTGAGTTTTTTTCGCGTTAGGCGGAGACATGCCCCGGCAGAGTCTCTAATGTGTGCATTCCTGGTGCAACTAAAAATTGTCAAGCTGACCAGGACTACCAAAATATCCTAATATTAGTTTTACCGTGCCTTTATGCTCTGTGAAGTAGGCAAGAACGCAAAAGATGCAAACAAATATTATGTTTTTTGTATCACTGATAGCATGCCATGTCGCGCATGCTAATCGGTGCACAATCGACCCTCATGATTTTTTTTTGTAGAGAACAGTATTCAGTCGCAACTACATTTGAGACAGAAGTCATGCGGTGTCCAGCTGTGACCACCTGTATTAGGGGTTGTTCCTTTCCCTCAAAACACAACCCAGTCCTCCCAGAACAGAAACTTTCCTGATCTGCTGACAGGTGGCGACATAAGTACTTCTTCGTTTCACCTTGGTGACGGCTTGCTCCTTCTAACGAAAGGCAAATTTTCGTCTTCCGTTCTTTCCTTAAAGATGGACGCAGATAAACGCAAACAAATAAATGTAAACTTTTTGCTCAACATAAGATTGATTGATATCTGGGGTTCAACGTCCCGAAACCAGCATGCGATTATGCATGAGAGATGCCGTAGTAGAGTTGTCCGGAAATTTCTACCACCTGGGGTTCTTGAACGTGTACCCAAATCTGAGCGAATGGGCCTACAGCATTTTCGCCTCCATCAAAAATGCAGCCTCCACAGCCGGGATTAGATTCCGCTACATGCGGGTACGCAGCCGAGCACACAAGCCTATTACACCACCGCAGCGTGGCTTTGCTCAACATAAGCTATAACAAAAATTTAGGAGCAAAAAGGACATGTTTGTGCATTTTTTAAGGAATTCGTGATATTTTATTTGAGTCTAAGCGCAGCTGCTGCATTTTTAACACTGTGTATTGAACAATTACAAGGGTGAAAATGTGAAATTTCTTCTTGATCGTGCTCACCTTCAACCTAACAAACAAATTTACAAATAACTGATCACTAGCAGCATCACGTTGGCGCATTCGTTCACTTTAAATGCCACAACTCTGCTCTTTGTCACACACTTTAGAGCCACCTTCACTACGAGGCTATTTTCCAACAATGGAATTCTACAGCGGCACTAGTATGTAATGCATCAAACTACACGCACATGATTCTCAGTCGTTGTCGAGAGGAAGCTTAGCAGAATTGACTTTTCCTCACGGGAGTCAAGGCCCGCCTGCCGGCTCCCACAAAATCAGTCTTTCGTTTTTGCTATTCTTTCTTACGTTGCTCGTAGAGGAAGCATATAAGAGCGAATCACCATGAGGTAAAATGTCACATGCGATGCTTCAGAGAGGTCAGCGTAATCCCTGTCGAAGCGGAGCCACGTAGGATGCATTACTCTTATTTTTCTCTAGCCTTTTGTAAGCACTCCGCAACGCGTGTTTACTTTGAAGTTTGCCCTTTTTACTCTGGCACAAACTTCACGCAGCATGTTGCGAGCGAAAAAATCATAAGCTGACACGCCGCGACAGCGTGAAGCGCTGGAACATCTATTATAGCGTTGAATTGTTACCTGATAAATTTTGATGTTTCTCGGTAAGTATGGTATGCTTGTCCCTCTGAATATATCATGAACTTGTTTCATGCTCTAAAGCTCGTCTTGTTGTGACGTCGATGCGTGTTTCGTATGCTTCAGAGGTAGTGTGTCCATACAGCTTACCTAATAATGTATTATGCAGAACGTCAAATATATATGTTTGCTGATTTAACTTGCACCAGTCGGGGGGCAACTTCAGACTATTGTTTGCATGTTTCACAAAGCCAACGTGGACGGAAATGGAATATCGTGTAACCTGTTGCTTTTAGAGTGCTGTTTAGTGCAACCATATGGTATTTCCATTCAAGCGACAAACCACACGAGCAGCGAATGTGTGAACTACATGTGTAAAGTACTAAGTACTCTGGTACTTAGTACTTCACACATGTAATGAAATGTGTGAAGTGCCAAGTACTCCAAACTATTAACAACTTTTTTCTAAACACAAGTGAACACTCCGTGTTCTTTTATTTGGAAATAGATAGGGACCTAATTAGAAAATAGTAAATCATGCCCCTTTGCTGGAATACTCACCCTGATTTTAGGTGATTTCGATAGACTAAATAAAAATATTTGTGAGCTACTCCTATAGAAGTGGCAGAAATGATTCACTCTCTGATAGTCGTTATGTCTGATGACGAAATATTTTGCAAAATAAATGTTTCAAAAATTTCTTATTTGTATGCGTGGAACCAGCTGTAATCGTAGAGTCGAAAGTAATTACCACCACTCAGAATATGGCGTTTCGAGAGGCACTTTGAAATTCAAAAGTACACAAGAATGCTGTGAGAGCCACAGCTGCTCAAGCTGGTATGCTGCCGAAAAGTCATATTTCCTACACGACACATCCCTACTATCTTCCTGACGTACTTCCGTACTTTGTTCAAGATGCCAATAGGTTGTTAAGTGCCTTCTTCTATTTAGTTGCAAATTATTTGGCCATACTGTTGTGTTTTTAAATGCACCAGTAACTTTCGTAATCGTACAAAATATTTATTTTCAGCTTGGTTTCATGAGATTTAGAAAAAAAAATACACTGTTGAGCAGCCGAAAGACAAAATCAATGTAAAACAAAGACGCGTGGTTGCATCTCACAAATGAATAAACGAGGTTAGGAGCAAATAAGTTGACTACGTATTTAATGTAGAACGAGAAGTAATGTGTGTTGACAAAGATGTTTCACACTCAGCCCTTAAGAAAAAAAGTTCGGTCAGAGCGGGTTCGTTAATGGAAAACAATGATACATTATCCCCATAAAGCCGACGGTATCAGAAAGGTCAAAGGAAATGACATATGAATATATGAAAGAGGAAAGAAGCAAAATAAATGACGATGCAAAAGATATAACCTACAGCTTTTCCCGTGCAATGGCCTGGAACTGCACGCAAATGCGAGGGAGCACTCCAGACTAATACCCTATATCAGAGAACTCAGAGTCATGTGCTCTTTTTTATTTGTTTACATATATGGTCCCACTATGGCATTGCTGACTCTCTGTTATTAGGAATGGAACGCAGAAAGCCATTCTTTTCACGACCAACACGTCATCTCCTTGTTTTGCCGCTGTATAATGCAGGGCACAGAATTCGGCACAGCTGAATGATACTGTGAAAGGTGGTGGGCGTTATTCCAAAGAGCTAGACTTCTCAGATCACAAGAGAGTTTGGCAACTGTTATTCAGACATTGATAAGGGTGTACATTATTCTTGAGCAAGCCAGGCTTTCGCAATGGTTATGACATTCGTCACGTGTCACATTCTGTGATATTTTTTTCTTTTTTCGCAATCTTCTACAACTAAATACGTCGTAGTCACTTACCGTATTATTTGCTTAAGATACAGAAGGAACAAGCACACAACGCATGGCAGCTAATATAAGTGTTGTCTTCGTTAGTTGCTATTATTTATTTTTTCTGATATATATTTAGCAAGCATGAGCTTTTCGGCTCTGAGAATGCGTTACTTCATTAGATAAAAAATAAAAAACAGCCATAACCATCCAGTTCATTTCAAGACGCAAAAGTATTTATTTATATATTTAGTTATTTCCGTTCTCTTAAGTCGTGAAGGCACTAATATCGCAAAGATGAATGGTATAGCAGTATATCATCTAACAATTTTGTAGGTGACAAGTTCTTGTGTTGCTAAAACGGACAGTGGAAGGTGGCTCTAGTCCCTACTTGTTTGTGGCAAAAAACGAAAAAAAAACGAAGTACCAAGTGTTATGGAGGCATAAGGGAATTAGAAGTTTAATATCATGATCTAACCGTGGAGATAAGTAACCTTGGGGAGAAGGAAACAATTATATTTGTGTGTTGAGTTTGTGTGAAAACTTTATAAAATATAGGCTTCGCCGGAAGTACTTGTGGCGTGACTTAAGCGATGGTAAATTTAAAATACCTTTCATTGAAGGAACTCTGATCAGAAAGCGGGAGCAATTAGAGATGACAAAACCAGCTGTGCGCTTCTCAAAGGATTCAAGGGCTGCAGTTAGTTCGGAGCTAGGTGGATCCCAAATAGAATAAGCGTATTTAAATGTGGATCTAACGAGCAACTTGTGTTTTAAATCTAGAAAATGAATGAAAAATAACGGTTCCAAAATCCAATTACGCAATCGGTGTCAATTATTTAGATGTCCAACGTGCACATTCTAAGAAAGGTTGTAAGGTATATACCCACAAAAGTAATAGTAACCAGTAAAAAGGTTAAGAGCGGATCTAATAAAGTTATAGGGAAAGTCTTCAATACCTATGTTTTTATGCATTCATGTCATACATCCACAATCATTATTGTTTACTTTCACGAGTCACTTATCACATCACTCGGAAACAATGCGAATGTCAGATTTTGAAAAGTAGAAACCTCATGTGGGTTATACAGAGCAGGATAGTACACGCAATCATCAGCGAAAAACTTTATGCTCGGTTTCATACCAAGATATAAATCAATATATGATTAAAGAAAAGTAATGTGGCCTATACAGAACATACAGACAAAGTCTAATGTAACAGTAATTATTTGAAAGTTATTATTATTACTGTGTTAACGTTCTGTAGACTGTTGGTTAAACAACAGTGAATGCAGTCTTGAAAATAAGGATCTATACTGAGCTTGCTTTCTTTCAAAAGTAAGAGAGTACGCGAAACAGTGCCGAACGCTTTAGCGCAATCTAAAAAAAAAAACACGGTAGAAAGGGAAGATGAAAGTTTGCGATGAAAAACACGTAAACAGGTTGCGTCGAGCCGACCTTTCCACAAGCAAACTTATTTTCCTGAAGACTAGAACAGAACTGATTCCTTTAGCGCTAGTGTCTCTACTGTTCATACCATGACAATTATACGTGACGGAAATACGTCAGCAAAGCCTTTGTGGACCCCGGCACAAAAAACTTTCATGTTAAAAAAAAACCGCTAGGCCTGCGCGGAACGCCCCGCGCGGTCAGAGCAAAAGCTTGAACAGCGGCCTTTAGCGTATGTTAAACGCTCTCTGAGTAATTACTACAAGCTATGCAAAGAACTCACTATGCCATGAGTCATCGTAATATTATAGTGGCAAAAAAGCACTCAATAATCCATCCTTCGTCATTTTTCGGAGAAGCCTGCTACCCGCTACATACTTGCAAGGAATTTCGTGCAATCTTATGCTATGACTGACGTAGTTGAAAATTTATGCCTGAAGCTTTTGTAATAAGTTGAAGAATTCAGTGACGCTCGTTACGCCATTCGGATTGTTTGACGTCAGGTTGTTACTTTTATGCTATGAAGCGTATTATTGCTCATATCAACACCATTCCTCCCCGACGTCAAGTCTGCCTAAGGCCAGTTTACGACAAAATTTCAAACATCGGCGTGTCTGTCAGGTAGAATATACTAATGGCGCAGATGAAACTCGGGTTTGATTCCCTTTGGGCCCATAGAATTTGGCATTCAGTTTTCTTTTTCCTATTTTGCGCGACAGTGGTTACGGACACCAGTGGAAGCGACAGAAAACTACGGCGCTCGCGACCCCTGTGATCTCATTATGGCAATCGCTGTAAAAATTAAGATTTCAGCCGGAATCGAACCCAAGCATTCTGCGTGGTATTCAGCTCTTCTACCACAGAGCCACGCGAGATTATAACACTGCTCTCAAAAGAGGCAACATGCAGGTGAAGGTCAGTGCAACTTCAACTGTGATTGTACTGGAGGCTATATAATGTTATAACAAAGCCATAAACACCACACGTCGAACATACGACGCAGACGTAATGGAAATTTCACGTCAATGATAGTACAATGCTAACTTCACTTTTATGGCTGCTTAGTAACGATAAACTTCGCAATCTTTGCTAACTGCTGCAGCTTGCATGCAAGGTGCCGTGAACGCCGTAAAGTACGCCTGAAAATATTGAGAGTGTTTCCTAACTCTATGCTAACTTTTACTGCTCTACCAACCACAATGAGTGTGCTCACGAAAAGATTTTAACAGCCACAGATTGCTATTTTCAACGATCCCGCAGTCTGACCTCACCCTTGCATATTCATTCGTGGTCTAGTGGCTAAGGTACTCGGCTGCTGACCCGCAGGTCGCGGGATCGAATCCCGGCTGTGGCGGCTGCATTTCCGATGGAGGCGGAAATGTTGTAGGCCCGTGTACTCAGATTTGGGTGCACGTTAAAGAACTCCAGGTGGTCAAAATTTCCGGCGCCCTCCACTACGGCGTCTCTCATAATCAAATGGTGGTTTTGGTACGTTAAACCCCACAAATCAATCAATCAATCATATTCATTCCCAGCTCTTTGATTTTGGTACAAGATATAAAATCAGAGTTTGTTGCTGTTTCAGGCAATTCACTTCAATTGTATTGGAGCCGCCTGGGCAAGAAGCTGAGTGAACTGAGATAGCGGAATAGTTTTGCATGTTTTTATGTTCGCATTTTGTGAAAAAAGTATTATGGCAAAGAATTTATTTTCTCATTTCATGTCCTCATCCCTTGTGTCAACAAAAACTTGGATTACATAAAAAAGGGTGCTCTACTCAATCACTACCATCGTCACACATCAGTGTTACGATGAAGCGGTTATTTTATTATTTTGAATTATGTTATTACCAGAAAAGTAATCCTACACATGTACAATGTTTCTCAAAACAACACTTACGTGTTAATAATTGATGCTTGTTATAGACATACAACATTTTCCAGCATTTCTACCTCTACACCATGCCTAATACTAATGTGTTGATAAACGTAATTCTTACCATTACGCAATGAGACACACTAAAGCACACGTGTTCAAAGTTACCCAAAGATTACCGGTCGTGGTCCTAACTGCCGCTTTGCACGCCGCTCTCACATACCAACAGCGCTGGTTTGAAATAGTAGCGCCGAGCCAGGTAAGGATAACGGCCCGACCATTAACGAACGGTGTTCTGGCTGCACTGAACTGTCGTAGGTAATGTTCCTCAAGCCAATGCACAAAAACGCAAAATGACCAAAGTTCCTGTTTGTGCCAGTCAAAGTACAATGTGGCTGCCTAAAGTCTTTGCAGCGTGCAACAACCTGTGAAAATGACCTCATCAAGCCGCATGTTCACGTCAACCCGAAGTCCAACTTCAATTCAGCGGGTCAGCTCCTCCTGTTTTACTATTGTGAACTACGTCACGTTCGAGCTATGTTTAATTTTTTTATTGAGATTGTATAGGAAAGTAGGGCAGTTTATTTCTTTTACTGATTTTAACACACAAAAAACGAGACATTTCAAACGAAGTTTGATTTAAAACAAAAATGATTCACTGGCATTTCAAACAAAAATAAATATCAATCCAAGATTAACTGGTATTGGGCAGATCACTTGGAAGTGGCATTTAAGTTAACTTGGGACAAGAATTTTCTGTAGGCACCCACCTAGTGCGTGCGTCGAATGAGCCTACCATTTCCAAAAAACCATCTGCAGCATTCTCATCGGCCTTCCTGACTCCGTTATCATCGCGTCCCACCAGGAATTACCATTCTGCAAAGTTCTCGCCTATCACAGCGCGCACTAACAATTTTAAGTATTCTTTTTTTCCCCGCACTATAACCGACTGGAATAACCTCCCGCATGAAATTCTTTCATCTGACAATGTGCTGAAATCTATTGATCTAATGTTTGACTTGTAAAATTTTGTATTATTATTTTACAGTGTTTTCAAAATATTTTGTATTGTCCTGTTTATTGTTGTTACCTCGCTAAAGATTGTATAATTGTTCTAACGGCTCTGTAACACCCCCACTCCTGCTTGGGCCCATTTGTGGCCTGCAGTATTGTATAAATAAATAAATAAATAAATAAATAAATAAATAAATAAGTTCTCATATGGCCCTATAAAGCATTTTTGTGGATTTATCATTTTAAATATTCAATAAAAAAAATTTGTTCTTTACCTATAGTATAGGAGACAAAATTTGTCGCCTGCTTAGGAGGGATCCGCAGAATGTTCTGGCGATTCAAAATAAGCACCAGCTTACGTAATACTTGTGATCACTGGGCTGAGTAATGTGAAATAACTTACTTATAGCTTAGTTTATTTGGCTACGCATCTTAGTTGTAGCATCATTTCACGCGGAAATAACTATACACTGCCACGCTGTATTAGCCGTGCATGTTGTGCCCAAAGTACACATGATTTACACTCTGCTAATGATTTTATCACCATGTACGCCAAATAACCAAGACACCTGTATTAATTTTTTGGCATACGCAATGCACAAGTTTTGTTATAGACTGGAAGGTCGTGCTTCGCGGGGTGACGTTCAGGGCAAATGCGTTATCAGCGTTTATCAAACGCAACTACTGTACTGTAATGCACGTAACTTCATATGAGTCGCTAGCGATCTCTAACCTCACATTGTCTTTGATAAATTGTACCAATGCTTCCGGCTTAGACGAAACCTCCTGACAATCATCTGTAATCAAGTTGGTTGCTGGGTCACGCCACTCAGTGATTAGGCATAACGCGTCCGGGTGGTGAACGATAGAGCGGGGCACGTCTCGTTGCACTCCGTATTCACACTTACACAGTCTCGTGCATTGCGGAAACCATTTCCCGCAGAGCTAAGATCCTCGAGTAACTGTTTCTTTTAGTTCGTGCTGCGGGATTTGCTTGTTATGTTAAGTTATATTGCGAAAAAATACGCACGCCTCTGTTTCTAAAATAAGCCTTAGTTCGATCACAAATCATATGATTATATTGTCAGCATCTTGCCACAACGAACAGCAGAAGGCTACCGAAACTAAACACACCATAATTGGAGATCGTGAAATAAGCATCCGTCTACTTTAATGTATATAGAGGGCATGCAAAATATGTCTTTTGCAAATGATGGCATGTTAGGAAAGAACAAAATTATTGCTAAAGTGGTCCGTTACATTGTCCTTTCAATATTCGAGTAAAAAATAGCACAACTTCCATTAAAGGTGCTTTAAACCACTATAAAATTACCGATAGGAGGATGCCTGTATGGGTCTGTACAATTGTGAAATAAAAAACTTGCTGTTTCAGCGGTGGACAATATTCAGGATGCGCATAACGAACGCTAACTGAAGCTAGCAGCGTTTATATTTACTGTTTCTTTTCTCCGAGAGAATTCGCAAGTTTTGATAGCATGTTTGTTTGTTTTCTCAGTAACTAAATTATATTACGCTTCCGCTAATGACTCACATTGAGGAATAGCTTTAGTTCAATAAAGATAAAGAAGCACCACAGCTTACAACCGTCAAAACACTCGATAGTTAGTTTGTATCCGTGATTTGCATACGTGATCAATCAGGACTTTTTATGTTTCTTTTTGTTTCCAGCTACAACACCATCACTTTAAAACTGACGGGATTTCGAAGCGCATATATCTGATGATTCATTATAACATAATAGTACGTAGGAGGGCGCTGCTGTACGAACATTTGTGAGCTTGCAGTATACACGCGGATTGTGGCATTTCAAGAAGGAAGACATTGGGTTCATAAAATGGGTTTCAAGTATCTATATTTTTTAGAATCGAAATCATCTTACGCTTGGGGTGGTGTCCGTCCTGCTGTGGCCGCACCCGTACTGCGCATGCTCCAAGTATCCCCCTCCACCATGAACAACGTCAACGTCTCCGCTAGTTGTAGCGGCAGCGCCACCACTAGAAACCAGGGAAGCCAAACGTAAGCAACAGTGTTAACAAGTGGTCATTGAAATGCCCCGACAACCACCGTCATATAAGTAACATAAAAGAAATGGAAACTCGATGCTTTCGCATCCCACCTTGTTTGCCCATGTAGGGAGTTAATGTGTAACTTTTTTTAGGGTATCATAGATACAAACTAGTTTCTCCTAATCACCATTTCTCAACTTTTTTACTTTAACTGTTGCATTATTCTGGCGTGCTGTCTCCTTTGTATGTACCTATAATGTAAATGGTCCCGCATTTTACTGTATGGCTCGGAAGTTTTGATGTGGCCTTGCTGTTATGACGAGTGCACCGACAGTGAGAGGCCTACTTATAGCCAGGTGTTGCCGTTCATGTGGGAAAAAAATCGACTGCAAAGACAATGTGCACGGCCCGAATAAAAAGTAACTGCAGCATAATGCTACAGATATGAAACGCGAGAGCCTTCGTTCGGCACACATGAATTCTTCAACGGAATGACGGAAACAGCCACTCATGGGAAATAAAATGCAGCGTGAAAACGTGGGAGCGCAAGCTCGGAAAGGGAAACCCTAAAAATTCAGCGTATCACTCGAAGCCGTTTGGCTTCGTACTGATCACTCTAATGAAAACTGTAACGACCAGAAACGCCTAATAACTTGAACTTATGATAATGTTGCGCGTTTTTACCAAATTTTCACATTGCGCTAGAAGTGCCCTAAAACTGCGGTAGATTGATCTTTTTCCTGCGAAGTGACAACTTTTAAGTTTAGGCAACTGAAAGATCAAAGACAACGCAGAGTGCGTAAGCGATTAAGCCACGCACGACGTTGTTTTATGTTAGAGTTTTTCCGTGAAAAAAAATGTTTACATTTCACTTTTTGTCTGGTTGCAATAAGTGTACATTCTCGCTCCTCAACATCGTGAAGGCCCTAAAACAGTCATAATAATTTTCGTAATCAAGAGGTTTTAGTATAAGTTTGGCCTTATTTGCAGTGGAGGATGCCAATTATCTTTGCCTCAGGATATAACTATTGTATTTTAATTTGCGAGCTAACTTATTCAGAAATTTAGTACGAATTGTTCAATTTAATATAAAAAATCGAACACCTGACTCCTCAACAAACTGTTTCAGTATTGGCTTTCATTGTGTTATTGGAAAAACGCATTTATTGTGACAAGGAGGGAACGTTCATAGCTACGCGTATTCTATTCAAGCATAGCGGAAGCCTAGGCTCAGCATTAGTATTATTCAACTCCTGCATTCTTCGATTGTATGGAGGATATTCATGTCCTCTTGTTATGCTTGTAATTGTTTCGTGCGAACTACGTTTCTTTTTGTTATTTTTAGTGAATAGTCATTGTACTGCCGAACTGCCACTCTCTCGAAAGAGAGTAGCAGTATTGTAAGTAAACAAATAAAAACTTTTAAGACCGAAACAAACTTAGTGGATTCTGTACACGACCGTCTATTCACGTGCAAGCATTCAATGTTTGTTTTCTGTGACATTGATGTGAATCGCTTCCGGCTTTCTTACATTGCACAGCTTAAACTATCGCTGTAGGTTTACAGGCTGACTTCAAATCGAGTGTGCTTTGTGAACTCGGTAAAGTTATCGTGGATCAGGATGTGCCGGAAGTCCGTCATTCAAGGGGCTTTATACTGTACGTATAAGGGCGGTGCGCGGGTATCAATGAGATAACTTAGGCCTTTGTGATGGTGGATTTTAGCCCAGAGTCTTTTTCACAAAACGGGGCGTCTTTCTCCCCCCGTATAGTAAGAACTTCAGTTGCTACATGTACACATAGCAAACGATTACTCTTTCAGAGAGCCATTCAACTCACTCAAGACTCGAGACGAACGATGGCGCATATCTCAAAGTGGGACTCGCTACCCATCTTTGCCGTTCTTTTGTAGTGTTCTGAAACACAATCAGAATATTTGTAGCCTTATTACGGGCGTAACAACAGTGTTTCGGGTTTTCGTATCCGATCTACGTGACGAAACATGAGGCGTGAAAGTGCTACTGATTCGTTCTTCGGCATTTTTTCCCACACGCTCAATGCTCCGATAATTTCAAGCCGCAGCGGCGCTCTTCTTAAGTAGGAGAGCCAGACGCATGAATATTAACGCTATTAAATGTGAAGCATTTGCTTGCCCACTGCAAGCACCCCCTTTTCTATCTATCTATCTATCTATCTATCTATCTATCTATCTATCTATCTATCTATCTATCTATCTATCTATCTATCTATCTAACTATCTATCTGCCTGCCTGCCTGCCTGCCTGTCTGTCTGTCTGTCTGTCTGTCTGTCTATCTGTCTGTCTGTCTGTCTGTCTGTCTGTCTGTCTGTCTGTCTGTCTGTCTGTCTGTCTGTCTGTCTGTCTGTCTGTCTGTTCGTCCGTCGACCACCCGTCCGCCTACGTAAGGGTTCTCTTGTGATCATCCGGTTAACTTCGGGTGAACTAAAATTAGTATTTGAGGGTAAATTGGTTTGAGGAATACTCCCTGGCCATAAATGAATAGTGTGACAATCTCGTCGCGTACGTCGTCAAATACTTACCGCATAGCAGTACCGCATACCCGTGGGCGCCTATCTGCCACTGCTCAGCGGGCATGTGCCACAGGTGATTGACAGTTCATACCTACCTGGGAACAGTGAGAACACCCTTAGGTAATTTTAACCCGAGCGTGTTATGGAAAAGACAACTTCAGCTGCAATGACCCGACGAATGCAAAACAAATGTCAGGGCCCCAGCATGATTCCAAAAGGACTTATTTGGGGCGAGTTGGTGCTTACTTGGTACAGATGACTGAGGTGCAGAAAACATTTCGTGAAATGGGGAGAGCAGAAAAAAAGAAAGAGCAGCGCTGGCTACCAACTGTTTAATGTCAGTCTAAGAAACACGCAGGAAAAAAGAAGACGAATCCTCGCATGCATGCACAGCCCACAAACGTCATACAGCGCCATGGTCAAGGCAATAAGCGATTGAAAAACGGAACTTCTGGGAAATACAACAATATAGGTGTATCCCTGATACAATTGAGCCCTTTCAGTTTTATATAAAAAGCTTCCAAGAGTTATTTAGCTGCTTGTTTGTTACTCTTACCAAGAATAATCATTTTCTGAAACTAAGCCACCCATCTGCAGATTTCACAGAGCACAGGAAGATGCGCATGATCACATTCGTCCAAACTACAAGCAGGCTCCCTCAATTTGTCAATTGCGCAACGTCCCGCTTAACCTATGAAGATCTTGCCGCAGCTATGTAGGACTCCACGCGTGCATTCGTCAATCCCTCCGTCTTATAGTCCGTCTGTCCGTCCGTCCACGCGTCCGTCCGAGCGTCCATCTAGTGAACACCTGAAGTACCGCAATCTCGCATCCCCTTTGGCACATACCCTAGGTAACTAGATGTTCTTTAGATGGACGCTCGGAGCGAGTTTGTTCCACCGGTGGCTACGTGCAACATCGGAGGTTGTACAGACCCACGCGTTAAGGAGCTTCACCCCTTAAACGTAGCATGGCGTCATTATCACACTCTCGGTGTTAACAAAGCGCTTGCAGCAAAAATTGGTACATAGTGTCGTTTAGTCTTTGGATTGTCCACTGAATGGCGGTACTTCTATATTATGAATATATGACAAAAAGAAGCGACATGGCGGGACATGAAGTGTTGACTAGATGGACGGATGGATGCGCGGATGGATAGATGGACTGACAGACACACAGACAGGCGGACGAATGGATGCACGTACAAACAGATGCACGAATGGACGCACGAACGGGCTTACGTACGGATGGGCTGACGCACGGACGGATGAATGGATAGACACATGAATGAACACAAGAACAGGTGCACATACGGACGGAGTGACAAACGCTTTGCCCCACTCATCATCATTCATTCCGTAAATATGCTGTGATTTTTTTGTCGTGCAAGTGTTTGCGTTCGGTCGTGTTTTATACAGCGTGATGGGGGTCAACTTGGACGGCACTTTCGATATTCACCCCTAAGAGCTGGCACCGGTAGCGTTGACCCAAAGAACTCATTGAATAAAATACAAGGACCCAGCAGAAACCCAGCTACATCATTTTGCGTGGCATTCAAGTATTCTACCAGAGAGCCATGGTGGGCCTCGGTACTGAGTTCAAGGCAGACACTAATGTTCGTGAAGCGTCAATTGTGGTTGCAGTACCGGCCATCTAATCCTATTTACAATACACACTTACTCCTGTCATACCCTCGTCACGTCGAGTTAACGACAACTGAAGTGAAATGCCATCTACTGAAGTTCACTTATCTAGCAGTGTCCAAGTCCGCTGATCTCGCTGACACGAGCGCTACATATACGCCTACCGCTTGTAATCACTGGCGGCTGAAAAGTACATAATTGAAAACACAACTACATCTGGTTCGCACAATATATGAAAGACGCTTTCTGTGCAGAGAGAGCCTCCGAAGATCTCGCGCCCACGACAAGGAACGGATGTGTCATTGACCACTTCTTCATAACAAATATGTACAATTTTAGTCAACTAGACTGTACTCCATAATTATGTATACATAGGCTCCTCATCTCCACATTAACGGGTGATAATAGGAATAGCTATAATTTTGGTTGTGATGCTGCCATTTCACTGTGATTTGCCCAAGGTAATGAGGTGTCCACAGACAGCTGGACGCACCTATTATTCGCCCGACGACATAAGGAAGTTACAGATACCTTACAGATGTACTCGTATTCACATTGTGTGCGCACGTAACCACCATCACGTGATAATGAAACTATTCCGCCTACCACAGCTCATGCTGGTAGTGCGTGACTGCGTGTAGTGCGTATAGCTAACGTCCTTCCAACTGCATGCTTCGCAAAACGTCGATTCCCAAGGTACGTGGGATGTGCCAATCTTTTCGTGAGACAAAATAGTATTTTGAAAAATCAATGCCCTACGGCACACATCTTTATGCTTTTTTTTCGACTAGTTGTTGGCAAGTGTCACTTGAAAGTTAGGATGTAAGACGAAATCATGGGCTTGATTTAAATTAACTTGAGTTATAGTATGTAGAACTTTTACTGTGTTAAGCCTGAGTCTGATACTGTTTATACAGTTTATAAAGCCGCACAAGTAATTCGAGCTTGAGCCTGTCATGGTAATTGCACAATGGTTGCAGCACTCTAGCGATTTTCTCACGTTCACACTTAGCGCTGACGTTCTTGAAACACAGCTGTGAACTTCAAAGAACGCCAAGAAAACGTCGAGCCAGGAACGAATTAACGTGCGAAATTTAAAACACAGCGCTTAGCTGCGCATTCTCAACTGACCGACTCGCTGTGCGTTCAAAAGACTAGCGCATTAGGAAGCCTATTCTTTTACGCTACGTCACCCTCGATATAAAGCAAAGAGAAATATTAAAGCGGATAAAATTTGCCGCTTAATTAAACTTTATCTCCAACTCTTTCGCACACAACTAGAATTGATTTTACTCCCTTCACTTCTGCCCACTGTCAGTCCGAAACCTATTAAGCGCCCCTTTAAGGGTACTAAAAAGCAAACATGGTGTCTAGAACTGTTTTTAAGTTCCTTTAAAGTTTGCTAATTATGCTAACACTTCACTGAATTTTGGCAGCGGGCTTGCTCTGAAACGGATCCAGGAGTACAGAAAACTTGGAAGTGAGAAGAAGGAATGTTTGCTAGTAAACAGATGCCATTTTGGTCTGTTCACAAAAAATATTGCTAGGCCTGCGCGGATTAGGCAGAACCATCACAGCGACAACTGGAATAGTGACCTTTTTACAGCTCCTTGTAGACTCTCTTGGGGCAAGTTGTATGAGTACATATGTATAAGGTACCCACCGTGAGAGAAATAATCAGAACTTTCATGAAGAAAGCAAGCATTTACAGGCGATGGTGATGATTGTCTATATAGTCTCACAAGGCAGTAGTGGAGTTGTGTTCATACTAAGGTCCCGGTCTGGCCAAGACTACTACGAAGTGTGGAGAGACTGGTTTCAGCCCGCTATTGTGGCAGCCATTGGCCGGTTTATTGGCCATTCCACGGTGGCGAGTGCGTGCCAAGACATATATGAACAAGCGACCAAGCAAGCAAGACAGCCATTATCGACTACGTTTGCTTTTATTCAGCATACCATCGCTAGCAAAAAAAATTTGGTTACGCGAAAATTATACGAGAGCGCAGAAGGCACTGCCTTTGACTTGCTTGCCCGCCACCATTGTTTTCTCGGAAGTATGAACCAACTCGTTAAGCAGCAATTATATTGTATTGGCACTCGTCTATACCGTAGCCACGCATATGTTTCATTATGAGACAATCTGATAAATAGATATATTGTGCTATGTTAATTAAAAATTTCGATCGATAGTTAGCGCTTTTGTCGTTTTTTTTCATCTTCGTGGACTTGCGCTGTTTTATGACGAAGCTCTGCGAACCCACCGATATCGCTACATTGTTTTCGTTGCGGAACCGTCCTATAAAACGGAGGAAGAAGCATGCGTGACAATACACGTGAACACATACAAACATGCGCACGAACATTCACAAGGGCTTCAACCCCCCCCCCCCCCTATCGAAAACAACTGGAGGAACGCATTACTTGGGCATGCACTAGATCCCTAAACAACACCTTGGAATGTGTTTAGAAAAGTGGTTAACGATTTAGACGACTGGGAACTCTACTATGGGAAAGCGGAAACCCGTCCTGTGGAAGCCCATGTTTCTTTACACTGCTGAAGCGAATACTATAGGAGCAACGTTGGAAAAAACTTGCTGTTGAATTATGCTCCACGAGGCACCGCATTTGTTCCAGCTGAATCGATCAATTTTCTTTATATATAGATACCCAATTGGTCTTTACCCTAATTAAACATATGCCCCACTATCAAATGCATGCATGAAGTATAACTTTTAACTGTAATTCAAACAGTCGATTACGTGCCAGTTCAATTTTTGAAAACACGTTTAATAAAAACTGTAAAACCTAAAGCACGGGTAAAAATATTCAAGCGTATATACTTGTCGACCAGCAGTGCGTAGAATAGAAACAACAATTTGACTCCTTCCACGTGCCTTTGATAACGTTATGGTTTGTAATGATACCGTCACAATTGATTCATTTACCGAGAAGCTCTAAGAGAAAAAGATAATGGTGATGATGATGACATTTACATTGAAGCATAGCAACTCGCAGGGATTGGCGAGAAATGAGGCAAGCTAGCCCTATTCACTAAAATCCGCAGTCAATAAGAATCAGCAGTTTTTCTTCGTTCTACAACTGCTCATTATTTAATAACTTTGATTACATATGTTTCGCCTTCAGAGCGGAGAGGTGAATAGGAAGTCACGATATGGGTTAATCGCAGAATGTTTCGACTTAGATAATGCAAGGCACCTACCGTATCCAAGTTTAATGCCTACTCGAATAAATACTCATGAGGTAGTAATAAAATTGTGTTAAAATGTAGCACAAATTCTCTAAATTGCTTGGTTCAGGTGAATAAAGCTATCTAGTCTGCTCAAAATTTTAGAAGTCAGTTGATATAAGAGCTTTTATTTGATAAACTAATCGTGCTTTTGGGACGGACAGCCTAAACCATTATCAGTATTAGTAGTAGTAGTAGTAGTAGTAGTAGTAGTAGTAGTAGTAATATAAATATTTCTTGAAATAAAACAAAAAGTAACTTAGAAAAAAGGCATTAAATAGGCCTGAGAAAAGTGGTCCAGTAGCTATAGAACTCGGCTGCTGACCCGCAGGTCACGGGATCGAATCCCGGCTGCGGTGGCTGCATTTCCGATGGAGGCGGAATTGTTGTAGGTCCGTGTGCTCTTATTTTGGTGCATGTAAAGAACCCCAGGTGGTCGTAATTTCTGAAGCCTTCCACTATGGCGTCTCTCAAATTCATATCGTGGTTTCGGGACGTTAAACTTCGCATATCAATCATCAACGCCTGAGAAAAGCTTCTGCACCTGAAGTTCGCTACCGATAGCAAAAAAGTTTTCACGAATCACATATCACAAGAGCGCTAATAAAAGAATACAGCAATCAAAGTAAAAAAAAACAAGCAACATGTGATACACTTAATATACTGATAAGTGCATTGATTAAAGAAGCACAGATGAAGCGATGCCTAAAAGAAAGTGCGAGGAAAGAATATATTGAATGTAGGCGTGCGCGCTGAGCTCAACAAACGACACTACTGAAATCCACGCCCTCATGCTTAGCAGCGTGATACCTTGCCTGTTGAGCTTTCACAGCAGGCATGGGTTTGTATTTCACGTGCGCCAACCAACAAGCTCAGCAAGGAATTGTTTTTTTTTTTGAGAGCTTATTTTGTGTTAACAACCCGCGCACAGGATGCATTCCAAACGTGCACAAAAATACATGCACACACGTACGCACACTTTTCCACAAACACCAGCGTTTTGCGATAGTAATGAACGTGAGCATTGAATGTTTGTATATATATAATAATAATTGCTGCGGTTTAACGACCCAAAATATAGTTATCATAAAGAGAGACGTCGCAGTGGAAGGCTGTGGAGATTTCGACTGTGGAGATTTCATCTCTGCACACGTGAACTGATGTGACTATTAGTACGCTGGAAAGTTTAGTGAAGTGCGGAGAATGTACCTTTGGTTTCAATGCGAACAAAGACGATTACGGGAAGACTTAGGAGGTGCAATGACTGTGCATTGATGTTAGCTCCTACAGCCTTTACACACACATTAGGGACTGGTTATACACTTTCAGAACTTTGACTATCTTTTCATAAATGGCAAAGTTGCATGTGTATATGTTTAGAAAAGCGCGTCCACTCTTTCTAGGACCTGAAGTCGTAACAAACATGAGTGTCCAAAAAAAATCTCAATGCATGACAATTTCATAAAGAGAGCCAGTGTGCCTCTCTAAAAGAGTGCCATATATTCGAGTCTCACAATAATAAAATGATAGTCAAGGAACGCTTTTTTTCTTTGTTGTGCAATATAATATCGTGACTTCAGATTTCGCGGGACTGGAAGAACTTTAGAAGTTAACCGAGTGCTGAAATACCGATAGCAGAATGAAAACAACGCATGTCTATTACATCAATGCATTTCTATCAATGCAGTTTGAAGTCCAGTAACTATTTTGCATAAGAGCAAGACAATTGTGGTGATTTTTGTGATTCACTACTTCGTGAACAACGGTAGCCATCGTGTTTTACCTCGAAACTTGCTTTGACAACAAACCTTATTATTATAAGTGCCACTATGCACTTGCCGATAGCGACCTCACCTTTCCGCAAGGGCGCGGCCCTTTAGGCTATCCAAGGTCGCTGCTTTTGCTCTTTGAGTCCACGTTTGTGCCGGCTCGCACGCGGAGCGCTTCGAAGATTGTGAAAATCAACAAAATTGAGTTTATTGCCACTAAATATGCACAAGACTTTCGTGAACAAACAGCACATCCAACCCTCCGATTTTCCCTATTAATGTGCATCGAATAAACGAGCATTACCTATAGTCCAGGTTCTACGAAGAGCTTGACAGAGAGTTCATGCGGACTCGAGATTGAAAACAGGAGATGAAATTTGAGCGCTTGTCTGGTGTACTCTTACTCCTTCGGTCGTTGTTTCGAATACATTACTATATATTCTTGTTTCGAATAAATACTATATTTAGATTGAAGGAGTCATGGCAGCACAAAGTATACGCAAAGTGGAACACGGTTTTGAAAACCATGGGCGCCATAATAGCCCCTATTGTAGTCCTTGAACATCAAGAACAATTAAGTGATCGTTTATAAAACCTAAGAAACCGCTTTTTTTATTACCAGAGAAGTAACTTTATGGCATTTTCTTTGTTGTAACCATTTTTGGTGCACACGCTCTTGGCAAATTAACGTTTTTTCTAGTTCCCCGTGGGCCAAATATGGCAGTGGAGTGCAGCACCCGTGGTTTCTTGTAGCATACTGTCTCCAATTGTTTGATTTTGTGTAACAATGACTTGGTTTAATAAATAAAGTAAGCAACGAACAAGTTCTCGTGCTTTATTCTTCCTAGCTGTTGTTCGACCGGACTCACAGAGGGAGAGCAGGCCTAAACGCCCCATCGCAGTGGCAAGATATTTAAAAGAATTTTTCGCGGAAGGGTTTTTCGCATTGAGTGTTACTGGCAGTAGAGTCAATAAACCATGATTATTGGCGTCATTTGTGAATCACTGCTGCTTTTTGTGTGCCACGCCAATGTCTTGGTGGCTACTACGAAGGAAACTGGTTTTAGTGTGTTCTGTGCGTGCCGTTGCGCTGCACCCACAGCTCCTCGGAAGGAAACGAGTGTTTTGCGTGCGCTATGTCACATCAAGAGCTCTTTTAAGGCCGTTGCACGCGCTTTCCGCACAGCCGCAACACACGTGCCGGGAACCCTACCACACGCAAGCAGGGGAACAAATAAGCCAATTGGCGACGCTCTTTCACCCTCTGCAGCGTCGCCAATTGGCTTATTTGTCCCCTGCTTCTCTGCGGTTGGGGTCCCGGCTCGTGCGTTGCGGCTGTGTGGAAAGCGCGTGGAACGGCCCTTGGCGCTTTTTTCCGTACCGTGCCACCGCGTCTATGCTCCTAGGGAGCAGCTGTTCAACGAGTTTTTCTAGCTCTATACGTCGTAGCCACTCCGACGTTTTCGTAAAACCGCTTTTGGTGCTTTTTCACGTACCACGCTCTTCAGGAGTCGTTCGTTAGACTCTTTTTCGAGCGCTAGGTCGCAAAGTCCACGGCTCTTTCGCAGATGCACTTTTGGCGTTTAATTTGCATACCGTGCCACGGCAGCCATGCTTCTCGGTGGGATTTTTTGATTGTGTTTTTTGAGCGCTCTGTCGCAGCGTCCGTGGCTGTTTCGTGGTAGCATTTTTGGCGTTTTTCCGCGTACCGTGTCATTGCGGCCATGCTCCTCTGAAGAAGTTTGTTTTAGCATGTTTTTTGAGCGCCACGGGCTGTTTCGCGGATGCACTTTTCGCGCTTTTACCGCGTACCATTCCATGGCGTCCATACTTTTTGGGAGGAGTTTTTTTCACGTCTTTTTGAGCGCTAGGTCACCGCCTCCGAGGCTCTTTCGCAGAACCGCTTTTGGTGATTTTGCCGCTCACCGTGGCCCAGCGTCCACGTTCGTTCAGAGTATTTTAGCGTGTTTTCGAGCTGTATGTAGAAGCGTCCATGGTTCTTTCGCAGGAGCTCTTCAGCCGCTTTCTTTTTCTTGCTTTTCCTCAGCGTTCGTGCTCCCCGGAAACGTCTTTCCAGCATGGTTTTCGATTGCTATGTCGCAGCGTCTGTTGCTTTTTAGGGGCGAAGCTCCTTATAACAGCACCCATTCGTCCCTCGTAGTTTGTAACAAGTATAACATTTTGAACTTCACGGTGGTGCCGGTGAGAGACTTCTTCTGTGCGTTGTTGAACAATGAAAAATAGTGCTCAATGTACATGTCAATGGCTGCTAATGGGGAATGAGAGACAGGAGCATTCGGCTTTTAGTTAACGCGCAGGCTGTGATCAACATTAGCAGCCATTGGCATGTACACTGAGCACTATCTGACAAGAAAGGGTTGCTACGTTATACTCGCTGGCTGTAACCTCCTTAGCTTTAGAAAGGTTTAGCGAGCGTTGAGCCGCAGTGCCATGAATACAATGAAATTGTATGTACCATGAATGAACTCGAGGTGGTTAAAATGGGAAGGAGATACGAAGCGCTAGCCGTAAGAAAGTGAAAGCCGAATTCTCCGCCTCTCATTTCTCATTAGCAGCCATTGACATGTACATTGAGCACTATCTGAGTGAAAAAGTTTGCTACGTCATACTCGCTGGGCGTAACTTCCTTGGTTTTCGAAAGGTTTAGCGAGCGTTCGGCCGCAGTGCCATGAATACAGTGAACTAGTATATACCATAAACTCAAGGTGGTTAAAGGTGGGAAGTAGACCCGAAGCGCAAGCCGTAAGAAAGTGTGCGTGTGCCACCTCTAGTTTAGTCCTTGGAATGTCCACTGAATGGCGGTGCTTCTATATGGGGAATATATGATGAAAAGATGCGAGATGGTGGTACTTGGAGTGTTTAATAGATGGACAAACGGACACATAGACAGATGCATGGAAGGACGCATGAACGGACGCAGGGGCGGCTGCATGAATGAACGCAGGGACGGACGCACGAACAGACGCACGTACGGACGGGCTGATGGACGCATGGACGGTCACATTGACGGACGAATGGACGGACGGAAGCAAGAACGAATGGACGGACGAATTGTTCGCCCCACTCTCCATCATTCACTCCGTTGATATGTTTCCATTTCTTTGTAGGAGCTTTCAGCGCTTTTTCTACGTACCGTGCCTCGGCGTCCACGCTCCTGGGGAGGAAGTCTTTAGCGTGTTTTTAGAGCACTAGTCACAGCATCTGCGTATCTTTCGCAGAAACCATTTTGACGCTTTTCTGCGTATCGTACGAAAGTGTCCACGCTCCTCAGGAAGAGCTAGCGTGTTTTTCCAGCACACCGTCGCAGTTTTTTCAGAGCTGTTGCAAAAAACGTTTTAACAATTTTCCCTGTAGCTTGCCAGAGCTTCCACGCTCTTCGGAGGGAGTGTTTTTGGCGTGTTTTTTGAGCACTGTCACAGCGTGTGCAGTTCTCTAAAAAGTTCTTTCAGCGTCCTTTTCTGTGTATACCGTGCCACAACTTCCACGGATATTTGGCAGCAGTCTTTTAGTGTCTTTTTTTAACCACAGTCGCAGCGTCTGCGGCTGTTTAACGCTGCTGTAAAGAATTCTTTTTGTCCTACCTTGTGCACCACGATGGTGGCTTGTCCACAGGACCTGTTGGTTTTAGCGTGTTTTGCGCCCACTGTGCCAGAGCACATACGGCTGCTGAGCTCGAGTTCTCTCAGAACGTTTTCTCTCGAACGTGAAGTTCAGCGGTTCCTGAACAAGAGCTCTTTTAGCGTTCTTTGTGCACATCTTGTAAAAGCGTCGTTGGCTCCTCTGTGGCAGCGGTTGTAGCATTCTTTATTATTCCGCATACCTTGTGACAGCACAGGCACGATTTGTTGCGGCAGCTGTCATTTGAAGCTCTCCTTCGCATGCTACGTGAGAGCAGCAGCAGCTAACTTTTGTGGCTACGAATGAATATTCTTACAATGGTGTTTTGAATTCGTCAGAACGCTAAAAGTATGTTAAATCGGTGATCACATAAGGGCTTTACAGTGCATATATGAGAGGGGACGAGGGAATAGATAGAAGCAATGTGGTTCACGCCTCTGTCCTCGAGCACAGCAGCTAGTCTCTTCACCCCACAGTGTACGCAGCAGTGTACTGAGACCATACGCACCAGTTATTCAGCGATGCTACACTAAAGAGTCTAGTGCCAAGCAGGTCCTTCACTTCACGACACACTTAACAAAGGAGGCATGACATTCAGACTCCTACCAATCAGCATGCAAATTGACAAAACATCAATACTCTGCTTCTACACCGACGGTTCAGAACCTCTGTCCACTCTGACACATGCTACAGAGGACAAACGTGGAGTTGGGGAAGCATGCTGTAGAGCAAAATATTTGGCCGAGATCCGCAACATTAATGAGATGTGCAACTACAGCGCTGTGTGTCGTCTGTCCCTCTCGTGTTTGGCGGCCCCACGTAATAATAGTACCAACCAACCAACTCGGCAACATGTCGTAGCGCCATAAGCCAACAGGCCACCCAGTCGCCACGTGCGATGACAAGCGTGCTACTGTGTCACTAGAGCACTAGCGACCACAAGTCGTGAGGGAAACGATGGCATCTTATCGCGAAGGTTGCTTCACTACATCTCACTCAGCTGAATGCGATAGGGGTCATTGCTTGGCCAACTGAATTAGTACGATGTTTGACTTCGAAATGTTTGAGACATACAAAAGTGTACGCATCTTTTTTTGCTAGGGCTTTAGGCAACTTTTGCATGCACTTCATGACAGGGCCCCAATAGCTCTTTTGCGAACCCCCTCTAGTGCAGCTTTGGACCAACAGCTCTACTCCTTTTTGTACACACCAAGAAAACCTCTACATGCATGAGTTCGACCTACAACCTAAGCAAGCGTCAACGCATGGCCTCCGAGGTCACGGTGCGGAAGATTAGCAGTCTTGGAGGACATGACGAATACAAGGTGTCACGTGCTGTCACCAGAAGCACACACAAGAAATGCTGGCTGCATCTGTTTACTGCGTTTTCTTTCCGAGTGCAGTGGGGGCACCGAGCAGCCTGTGTGTGTTGTTATGCAGTAGGCAGGCATCTTTGTCTCCTTTATCGTGAAACTTGGCTGCACTAATAGCGAGCCTATTGTTATATACATATTGTTAAGAAATTTATTGGCGGACACTCCGGGATGATTCACGGCAGCGACAGTCAATGCGGGGAGTGACTCTCTGCACGAGTTGCTCTTCTTATGAAAAGGGCGACCTACTAGAAGGCGCTTGAGAGGACGACCCACTGTTCAAAGGCTTTACCACAACTACCCCGGGTACGAAAGCGAAGCCGCCTGGCGACCCAACAGCTAGTTACAATGAGCAGGTCATGGTAGGCCTTCAGGCGCTCCGCGTTAACAATGTCGCGTCCTCGACAGCGCATGTCCGAAGATGGTTCGATGGGCTCAATCAAGTAGTTGACTGGGAAAGTGCCTTTGACAAGACGGTAGGGACCTTCATATTTGGGCAATCGTTTTGAAGATAGGCCCGTTGCAGTGGTAGGCATCGAGAGCCAGACGAGCGCTCTAGGAAGGAACGTGGGCGCAATTGTGCTGGCGTCAGCGCGAATGCTTTTTTGCCGCTCTTGATCATGTGCAGTAAATGTCTTTGCAAGCTCTCGGCACTCTTCAGGAAGCTTGGCTGTAGCAGAAATAGGTGCTAACTCAGACAGATCTGGCCTGTACGGAAGTATCGTGTTGATGGTGTGTGACGGGTGCCTTCCATATAATAAAAAAAGGTGAAAAGCCATTAGTGCTCTGAGGGGCGGTATTATATGCGTAGCTGAGGAAGGGTAGAATGGAATCCCAATTTGTGTGATCGGCGGCGACGTACTTGGAGAGCATGTGGCCTAGCGTACGGTTGAAGCGTTCGGTGAGGCCATTCGTCTGCGGGTGGTAAGCAGCAGTTTTGCGGTGAACAACGTTGCACTCTTTGAGAATGGCTTCAACGACTTCAGACAGGAAGACGCGGCCTCGGTCACTGAGCAGTTCCTGGGGTGGACCTTGTCACAGAGTAAATCGTTGGAGCAGAAAGAAGGCCACATCGCTCGCTGTAGCCGCGGGGAGAGCGGCCGTTTTGGCGTATCGCGTGAGGTGGTCCACAGTGACAATGGCCCAGCGGTTACCAGCCGACGTTAGTGCAATTGGCCCATACAAATCGATGGCAACGCGCCCGAAGGCCTGGCAGGGCAAGGCAGAGGTTGCAGACCTACCGGTGACAGGTGCGTCGAAGCTTTGCGGCGCTGACAATCTATGCAGGAGCGAACAAATTTCTGCACGTAGCGTTACATACCGCGCCAAAAGTACCCTTGGCGAATGCGGTGATAAGTCTTCGATACCCCGGAGTGCGCACATTGCGGACCAGAATGAAAGAATTCGCATATGTCAGAGCGCAGACTTCGAGGTATGACTAGTAGCCACTGGCAGCCGTCACCGTCGTAATTGCGCCTGTGAAGGAGGTCGTCGCGAAGGGCAAAATGGTGGGCTTGACGAGGAAACGCGCGAGTGGATGGAGTGAATGGATCAGTCAGCAAGTCTATCAGTGAGGAAATCCATTGATCCTTGCGCTGTTCAGTAGCAATGATATGAATGCTAATCGAAAAAATGGCAAGGTGAGACGCAGAGTTGTTGGAATTGTCGTCAGGCAAGGGAGAGCGCGACAGGGCGTCAACGTCAGCATGTTGCTGTCCATTGCGGTACAGCACGTGGGTGCCGCCTCCTGTATCAGCACGCAGATACAGGAGGCGGCTGGTGGTATTCAGGAACGACCTCGGCGATGCCCTGCTGAATGGCTCGGCAGAGCGGAGGTCGAAGTGTACTTGATGGCTGTTGAGCATGTTGTGGGGAAGCAGAAGCCAGTAAAGAGACCTGGCGGGAACTTCCTCAAGCACGAACGACTTGATTTCGGCGAGCAAAGTTGTGTGGTCAGGAACTGCTGACAAGGCCGGGAGATAAGCATCACGTGGTGGCGGTCGACGGGTCATGAAGCGCTGCCGCCGCTGCTCGTCGTAACTTTGGCATAACGTAATGATTTCTACCACAGTGCGGGGGTTCTTTGCCAGGAGCATGGTGAAGGCATCGTCGGCGGTGCCTTTTAGAACATACGTGATTTTGTCAGACTCTGGCATGTTCAGGTCGATTTTCTTGCACAAGTCAAGGATGTCCTCGATGTAACTTATGAAGAACTCGCCGGTCTGCAGGGCTCGTTCACGTAAACGCTGTTCGGCTTGCAGCTTATGAACGGCCGGACGGCTGAACACGTTGACGACAGCAGTTTTAAAAGCTCACCAAGTGGGGAATGCAGATTCGTGGTTGTTGTACTACATGCCGGCCACACCCGCGAGGTAGAAAAACAGGTTGCCGAGTTTAGCTGCCTCGTCCCAATGGTTAGGGACCCTCACGCGTTCGTACATGGCCAGCCAGTCCTCGACGTCAGTGCCATCCGCGCCGGTGAAGACAGGAGGGTTGCGGAAGCGGGGGACACCGGAACATGACGTCGGCGTAGGAGGAAGCGTTTGCTGGGCGGCGTCTTGGTGCATGGCTGAAGGCACGGTACGGGATCGAAGCTCCATGGGCATCGAATGCGGACCGAAGGTGTTTGAAGGGCACAGCACTCTCAGCACTCTCCACCAAATTGTTAAGAGGTTTATTGGCGGACACTCCGTGATGACTCACGACAGGGACAGTCAATGTGGGGACTGACTCTCTGCACGAGCTGCTCTTCTTCTTATGAAAAGGGTAACCCACTAGAAGGCGCTGGCAAGGCCGACCCACTCTTCAAAGGCTTTACCACAATATGATATATTTGGGCTGAAAACATACCTGGGAGGTGGTGGGATATGTATATTTCGTAACTCAGCTGCCGTTGGTCCACCCTGGTGTGCTATAGGGCAACCAGGTTGTGCAATCTGACTTCACCGCGCCAAAGTAGGAACGGGAAAGAAGGGCGTGGCCTTGTTGTGACGGTAATGGATGCAAGATCCCCCGCGGTGCCTCCTGCCGCCTATAGCACATACGTCTGCTTTACGTTGTGTCGAGCTTCCGAAGAGTTCAGGCTGCCTTGCTGTTAGATGGACGGTGGTGTGTCTTCTGAAAATCCTTTCTCTGAATTCAGCGGACGGCTATTTGAATATAGAGAAAAGCAGGCCCATTCCGTGAATATACGATGCAATGTCTTCTGACTGCTCACCTGCCGTTTCGAGAATTTCGAAGCTTTTGCGTCATATTAAACAGGGCGCATTATCTCATTTGTGTTCACCACCCCTCGTCACATGGTCACTTCTTGGCCAATACAGACTCAGAACAAGGCTATAAACTGCCAAATTTAATGAAAAACTAACAATATAGAAAATAGACAAACTCTAGAAATAACAAGCATATAATCCCAATAGTTCACCTATCATTGCGCCTTCATTTATTCAATTTTGTGGTATCGTTGCAACACCTTTCAATAGGCACTCTAACAAACTAGCCCAAATATCTATTCTTCGTCGCGAGAAAATCTTTCGGAGACATCCGGCTTGTACGCCAGGCAAGAGAAGACTCCACCACCATGGCCATCACATAACAGCTAAGAAAATAAGTAGTTTGTAAGCACTTCTACAGGTTGTCGACACTCGACGCTTCTTGAACACAGGATGTGAAACAGTGCCACTGCTTACGTAAGAATAACATTTCCGCAAGATTTTTAGAGGAGGATTGCCCATGCGAACAAGGTCGTGGTTTTTCAAGTTCGATGGCACGTATTACGGCCAAAAACAAAAGTGATTCATAATCCCAGAACGGCGTTCTCGCGAGCCTTCATAAGACAGGAGCACTTCTTTCGAGCAAGAGTAATGTCCTTGTAGTGTGCATCAGGATGCAATAAAGGTATGTTAATGTCGGTGGCCATTTGGCGGGGTTTTACTAAATTTACTGAAAATTTTTTCTTGTTTCCCCCTACCACGCGAACACACTTCGTCAAATACACTGTCATGGCTACACCCTGCTTGAACGTTAAGGCACAGCAGAAATGAAGGGTGCGATTTTAGTCGTCTCTTAGGTGAAGCGTAGGGTTCTAGTTTGGGGGTTACCCATTCACACAGATGATTCATCGTTTACTATGCTGTCTAGGATGGTTTTCTGCTCCCCATAGTATATAGTACCAAGTACTCTAAATTGTTTACCATTTCTAAATACATATACTCTGCAGGATAAACTTCGGCTCACTTATGGAAGTGAAATGTGTGTTTTGAATGCATTCCCGTATTTAACCATAGCAGAATAGCCGTGAAGTGAGGATCCCTTCTCAACTTTCAACTGAGATGGCGCAATGGTAGATAGCATGGCGGACGAACCTAAGTCGGAGACTTCGGAAGCATTACAGCGCACTCAGATTATCTATGTCTCAAAGATCAGCAAGGTACAATAAGAATCAAGCATTTTTACACCTACTGCATAATAACAGGCACATCAGAAACACAATTGTGTGTGATATTCTGCAGTATGCAACATTTTAGCGTATTCTACTTTCCACCTAAACTCGTAAAGCATTCCAAAGGAATCGCTGTTGCTTCGTCGACTCACTACGGTGTCTAGAGGTTTTGGCACTTCACTGCTGAACAGAAAGTTGCGGTGAATCCTTGATGAAGCAGCTGCCTTTAATGTGATAGTGAAAGGGCTGGAGGCTGTTGTACATAGACTTACGTGCAGGTTAAAATAAAACCCAGATGACCAAATTTTCTAAGCCCTTTACTACGGCATCCCTAATATGCATATCACCGTTTTTGGACATACAACTCCAAAAATTATTTGTTTATTTTGAGTGGATTTATCACACAATGTGTTTATTTGTCGGAGAGAACTAGTTGCGTACTCCATATCTCTATTTCCGCAAAATTCACACAATTACTGCAACTTAAACTTGCTCCTACTTTTCGTGCTCTCATGAAAATGGATTCGATGCCACGCAACTAGAATCCCTACCGCCACGAAGGTCGTGGACGTGCCCTCGTTCCAGCTGTGAGATACACTTTTGGTGATGGTACCGCAGATATAAAAGGGCTCTACGCTGATGCACTACGCTACCCAGAGTATCCAGTCACGTGTTTAGCCGTTAGAAATGACGCAGATGCCATCGTGGCGTCTGCCACGCTATGCACTATGGACAGTAGTTCCACACAAGCAGGAGGTCTCGATCAAGTCATTGTTGACGCCAAGACATTGTCACATGACTCTCCTGTTACCATAGTGATATAAGCTGCTTACAACACCTTCACTCAAGGACTTGTGGCTGCCCACACACACAGAATCTTTTCTTTTGTCTCGCCGACCACATTACGCCTGGTGCATATTGTCTGAACTGATGGACACGCTTCTCTTCATGGCGACTGCAGACCAATTTATTTCCTTGTTTATACATAAATCGTTTTCATCCAAATCTGTACCCCTCCTACTGTCTCTTCTGGGCCTGTATACCGACAGTATACCACTCTACGGGGAGATGCTCTGCTCGACAGGCTGTTCCTGTCATCGCCAACTCCACTCCTTTTTCTTGGGAGTGTGCACTGCTCAGCCTACGACGGCAGGAACAGCAGCACCTGGTCCACTGGGATTGCAGGGTCATGCAAGCCAATGGCGCCCTGGACTGAGAAATCCACCCAACGAAGGCTCTGCGGGTACATTCGCCAATAAAAGTTTACCCTTTTTTTCTCTCCAGGCACTAAGCTAAAATATAAAAAAACGTGAGCACTGAACGCTAACCTTTTGTACGAGACCACATCAATACGCTAGTTGGGGCCCAGAACAAATTACAGTGGTATCTCATTCGAATTCTCAGTGTTTACACTATCCGTAACGCTGTAACGTTTAGTGCGCTAAGTTTTTCTATGCTTTTTCAAATAGTGATGTTCAAAAATCAAAAGGCTTGGACGTCTTTTTCAAACACCATTGCCACGTATTGGCTCTTATGAAAGCCAGCGGAGGTGGCCAAACGGTGCTGAACACGGTGCAGCAGTATCGTGACGCGGATTGTCGTCTCCCTCGACAGATCGCGCTACACTGCCTGTCGCAAAACGCGGAGATGCTGCCATGTTTATTACTGATGCATCGCCTTGACATCATAAAACTACACCCTAAGACAAAACGGTGTTAAAAGGGTGTGTGGTTCGTCCTTTTAGGAACTAATGGGGCTGTCACAACCATAAATCTTTTTAGGGACTAACGACACCGGGCCTAACAGTTGTTTCCCACAGACCAGCTTAAGGGACTAACAGTTAGTCCTCGCAATTACACCTAAGCAGGTAACTCTTAGTCCCACAAATCACTTGAAAGAACTAACATTTAGTCGTCAACTTTACAACTGATTGGGCAACTGTTAGTCCCCACATTTACACCTTATCGGGAAATCGTTAGTCCTCTCAGTTGCACCTCGCCGGACAAACGGTTGGTCCACTCAACCACTCTAATCAGATCAACTTTATCCACAGTTTCAATAGAGTTTTACTATTTATTCTCCGCTAGGTCTAATACTTTTTCGCCTTTCTTTCTGCGCAGTGAGAAACAAATGACGCGGAAATGAACACGCGAAAATTTATTTAGCCACCTGTGTGTCACTGCTTTCGCAGTCACTGCAACAACAAAAGACAAAAGTGAGACATTGAATTTTTTTATTTTTCTATATACACACAAAGGTTCTCCCTTCTTTAAGAAAATTTGTGGTGAAACGTACAATTCCGGCCTCGTTGTCACATCTCTTAAAGTCCTTCTGAAGCTGCTCCGACGAAAGCGAAAGATGACAGGCATTGCAGACACCAGTGCACACAGCCACAGCCTTCTGCACGATGTGTGTCTACAGCTGCACAATAAATAGGATTGTAAAATTAATTTCTTAAGTGACAGAGGATGAGTATGCATGGGTATTACAATCACGTGCAAGGTGATATAATAACATACGTGTTTAATGGGACAGGTATATAATTTAACGTGATGTTAAACATAGTCAAATACGCATTTCGATCACCATAGCGCAACAGCTTAGGTGCGGTAGCCGCAGTCATAACTCCGAGGCGCCACAAACAACCATGCCACCAGTGAGGCAGCGATTTCTAAGCGAGCGCCGCCGTTCAGCTCGAGCAAGCGAACTTGAGAACAAACACGGCGTTGCACGTGGAGCGTCTGCCACCAGCGAACCTCGAAGAGCATAGTGACCATACGTTGGGCCACCGCCATGAACAGCGCTGCGTTAGTTTGGAGCGAGTGCCTAAAAACCCATGATAATGCGTCCCTTTTCCACAAACGCGACCGACGGCAGCGAGAAAACACGAGTCCGCTGCTGTGGCAGCTGCCAACGATCAGCGCCGAGCTGCTGGCGACCGATTTACGGGGAAGTCTCTTGTGATGGTGACTAGTTTTCACAGATTCAGTTCTGACACTATTGAAAGCACAGCCAGCCCGTGCCAGTGCACTTACAGAGCGCGACATACTACAGCCAAGCTCGTTACGAACAACCGCAACGTGTTTTGGACTACTCGCAAAACAACGACGAGGTCTCTGCGCAAATATCGTCAGCCCGAAGCTCATCACGGCGGCGAAGACAGGCGAGCACTCGATGAGCGCGCGTCCAAGTGGCCCAGGTGCACTGGCGGTCAATTTTCGAGTGGTGAAAAGCAGAGGCGTACTACTGACGCCAAAGGCAACATTCGCGGTGCATTTCGTGCGTGCGATATACAAAACGACCGAGCCCGTTGCCGCAAGTGCAATACGTATCGCACACCCGAAAAGTACGGCAGAATAGAGAATGGTCACCTAGTTGTGAAAGTATCCAGCGCTGATTTCTGCACCGAGTCAGACTGAAATAATGTATCCAACAGGCCTGCTGTCTTCTCGGCCTACTTGTTGGCCGTGATTCCCAACCGGTGGTGTTGTGAGTTGGTCGTCACCATCTTGACTAAGCCAGGGATATAAAGCGCTGCGTGTTGACTTGTCGAGACCTGCTCTAGATTTCATCAGTGGGGCGAAATGTAAAAGCAGCAGCACACGCTCGTTCAAGGGTACACACACAAACCGCGTCGTAAATCATAGAACGTTGAGCTTTCCGAGCGCGACGCAACGCGAACCATTACCAGCAAAATCGGGGGAAAGACTGAGCCAGGAGAGAGGAGGACGAATAGTTTCCTCGACAGCGGTTTGCGCATGGCCCGCATCTTCCGTGTGGTTCATCCCTTTGCATGGAAGAGGGAGACTAAGTGCTTTGCACGTGGCACGCATCCCTCTGTAGTTACTCCTCAACGATCTATCTGTTCATTGCGCGTGCCCATTGGGCTCCAATATTCCTTTTTCGCGTAATTTTGCCTTAGACTGTAGGTAAAGCGGGGAGTGCATTGTAGAGTCTGCGACCATATATTCCTTGCTGCAATCACTGGGAAAGACATTGTAAAAGGTAGTCTTCGCAACAGCAGTCTGGCCACAAGAACACTACCTGAAGTCATTTGATATGGCCATAATATATTAGTTAACATATATGACGCATGTCATTCAAGGTCACCATGTGACCTAAGCGATAAAAGCACTTCTGATATAACGCCAGCCATGGGGTACACCTTCGTGAAAGAGCAATTTACGGGAAGTCCAAGTAGCTAAACTCAAGGTACCTCAAAATGCTTTCACACAATAGCAGTAAGCCAGTGGCGGTGTTAAAGGTTCCTGAAATGCGATACGTTAGGCAGGGAAAGGAAAAGAAGTCTGAGCCATAACCCTGCGGTGTTTTTGACCATATACTGCTTTTCGTAAATCGTGCTTTGTGTCTGCACGGTGGCCGTTTAGTCTTACGCGAATCGGCAGCCCAGTTTCACCCATATAGTGCTTTCTACAGGCGGCAGACTCAATACAGTATATTATGTTGTTTGAAGTACAGGTGAAGTTCGATGTGAACTTGTGAACGTAATCAGATGTTGTGCTTTTTACGCTGGTAGCCGGCTGCATATGTTAGTAGGTGGATCATCTGGGCCGGCCACAGGGACCAGACGTTGTCCAACCCCTTGCTTTATATTTTGCGAGAACACGCATGTCTTTAAGGTTAGTGTTGCGTCTGTAGGCGACTTGAGGTGATTTGGGAAAGATTTTGTTAAGTTTCTGATTGGTGGTTAGAAGATAGTATTTTGTGAGGATATTTATTACGTTAAGGAGTCCATTTGAAAGCTTTGATGTGAGAAGAAGTGTAGTTGCTGTTATTGTGCTTTTGGAGCGTCGTTTGAGTGCTCCATTACGGTCCAGTTCCAGTGCGTTCGCATAAGCTTTGTCATGAAATTTGTTAGGGTGATTCCTGTCTGATAGTGTTTCTTTTAGGGCGGTAAATTTGTTTACGTAGTCTTCGTTTTCTACGCATATGTGGCGTAACCTTGTTGCCTGACCAGCGCCTTACAGTCAGAGTGCCAAAAAGACCCAGAAGGAATGAAGGCGGCAATGGATGCCACGTGGCCGTCGTTATCACCACTGGGCGTCCCCAGAGAAAAGACAAGATTGTGCTGAGCATCTCCCCGAAGAATATTTACGCGTCGTGGGTGTGTTCAGGTCAGTGATCAGCACAATCTGCACACACGTACCTCATTGGATTGACAACCCCATCAGCGCGAAGCACACTGCAAGTTCTGGATACCTTGGAACCAGTCCTTGCAAGCCTTCTTTAACATCATAGACTGCAATGAAGTTCATCTAAGACAGTCCAAGTCGATCCACTTTGTGGCTGTTTGCTATTTTATGACCTCTGGGCATGCGTGATACGCGTGCTGCTGTGCGTGCTAGAGTATAACCTGTTCTCTCTTCTCCCCTTCTTTATTATTTTCCTTTCGATTGCCATTTTCTACACCAGGTGAATTTTGGTCAACCTTCTTGCCATTGCTCTGCTTTTCTTCTCTCTTTCTTTAAAACATCCTATCTCGTAGACATTATTTGCTCGCAGTGAAGCAGCTGCAATGTGCAGACGCATTCGTATGAAGCTAATAAACGTGTAGACTTGAAGAAATTAAATTCAGTGTTTTTGAAAAAAATATATACATGAACTGGACAGAAACTTTACGCCGGGTGTTCAAATTTTATTTTGCCAGTGTGTATCTTACACGTTCTTCGAAAATATGTTGAATCAGCATGGCTTCTAAGAGTGACATTCTTGACCGAAAATGGTGAATACTAACAGTCTGCATATTTTACGCTAGGTGGCCACTTGTTTCTTTCGCAGTAACTGGGGTTCCTTCTCCTGCGCCATTTAACGTACAAATCGACTATGGGCGCATATCTTCTGCAGCAGCCTTTCTTCTGGGGTATTTTGAAATCCCAGATTTTGCATCGACTTTTCTGGAGTCTTGTCCACAATTACAACAGCAGTTATAGCATACGAACAAGTGCGTTTGCCTACTAAGTTCTTCGACTCGGCTTTACATTGACGTATACATTTGGAGCCCTGCTGAAAAGCGAATAATTCTTACCTATAAATTCAGTTACGATGCACAATAAGTGCGAATTAAATTCCTTCATCGGTGTTTTATACTACAGATGTAGCTCGAAGTACTGATAGTATTTCGCGTATGTTAGGCTTGGCGGAAAATGCAGTGCAGCTCATAACACATTGTGTAACAATAATATAAATGACGAGCCCTCAAAGCGTACGAAATGCATTTAATTTTCGCTAATAAGTTAAAACCATGCTTGCTGCCTGTGTATTTTCGTTGCGTTTCTGCAATAACAATTTTCTGGGCAAGAAGACCTGTTAGTGTGGTCATACTGCAACCCCTTTAGTTTTTGTTTGTTTATCCGATCACCTCATCTGAAACACATGCCTTTGCGCGTGCTTGTAATATAAGGCAATTACAAATCTTGTGGTTGAAAATAAAGCTCTCTTCACTTTTCATTTCATAAATATTGTGTCGTAACCTATTGCATCCAGAACGGGATTGCTTATTGCAAGCAAATATTTCCTTTTGTTTAGGAGTTGATGATCCACTAATAAAACCACTGGACACATAAAAATCTTCTTTTTCCTGATCTTGTGGGTATGTGCAACAACGTGAATTGTGTATATACGCCTTTATTAAACAAATCGAAGACGAAAAACATGATATGAATAACAGAGTATTGCAGGGCTCGGAATATTCTGACTATCTGGTGTTTTCATTTTGTTTGATTATTCAAACAATTAACAAAGTAGTGGTCATCATACCTTAACGACGATCACCCTTTTTCACTTAGTTGTTACGAAGTAAAAAAAGATATGAAACAAAAATTTGTACAATCAGACATAGACCAGCCCGAAGTTTTTGTTTGGGCAGAGCATACACAATGTCACTATGCGTACTTTCAATTCAGTCCGCTAAGCATTGATCACAAATGTAGGTGTAATCAAAAAGCTTTGGAGTACTTTCACTGCTTTGCGGTCAACTCTACATGTCCATGGGCCTAGTATTTTTGACAACAAAGACCTTGGTTCCAAGTCAAATACATTATAGAAAAGCATCAACAGAGAATCAAATTAAGTGGCGGGCTAGCTTAGGAGAAATCTGAGTGGTACAGCTAATCGCAGGTAACACTACATAAAAAAAATCAGCGTCAACAAATTTTACAGGAAAAAAAGTCGATTCCTACATGTACACAATTAACAGCACTGAATTGAAGAAAGTAAGGCAACACAAGTACCTAGAAGTCACTTTCACTGATATCATTAGGAACGCCCACATAGATAATGTAACCAAAAAAGCTAGTAAAGCTCTAAGATGTCTACGACGCTAGGAACGTATGTATAAAGAAACTTGTCAAATAAAAATTTGGCATACGCAAGCCTATTACGACACATTATATTTTATTTATTTATTGGAGTACCTACAGCGCCCAATTTGGGCATTACAGTAGGGGGGAGGAGACAAAAAAATTTGAAATTGATACAGGGTATGAATACCGATAACAAAACAAGTAAGCATGCTCAGCTTATACAGTGTGTACACATTCTCGGGAACACGAGGCAATCAAGAAAAAGTAAAACACAAACAGAAATGCAGACAGAAATTGGCAACTTTCATTTCAACAAAAATTGTGACAGAGCATTTTGAAATGAGGGTGGCGGGGTGGATACAATGTATTCTGGTAGGTTGTTCCATTCGTGTGTGGTTTTCGGGAAGAAGGAGTTTTTGTAAGTATTTATGCGACATCGGTATTCGCGAACTTTGCGGGAGTGATCTAGGCGAGAGGATACATAAGTGGGATCTTTAATGTACACGTCTTTATTTAAACCAGTGCTACCAATATAAATATTATGAAATAGATTTAATCTTAAGAATTTGCGCCTGTCCTGCAGGAGAGGCCAACCCAAATGTTTACGAATGCACGAAGAGCGGTTGGTGAAATCATAGTTTATTATAAAATAAAGTAAACTAATGCGGGACCCATCACGGCAAAAAATGACACAAAGTGAATGAGGTGGAATGCCTTGCAGTCAGATCTACCTTTAGCAAAGATCTTTCTTGTCAGTCCACTACAGAAGAGTGCCGATATGCAACACTTCCTGCTTCAGAAACAAAAACAGCAGTAAGTTCCTTTTCCTGATTGTCCATAACAAGCATAAGATTAACGAGCTCGACTTTTTCAAATTGACACCGAATCCACGTTCCAGAACGAGGCACATTATGTTTATCGAAGCTCGACTGACGTGAATCGACTCCTTCAAGTATAGCTATTTTCCTCGAGTAATTAGTGAATGAACATAACGCCAAATTGATTGGTGTTATGTTATTTTCTTACTGCATCTTTAAACAAGCTCCATACACTTGCCTATTAAGGTCATTCGGCGTCTTTATTGCTCAACATCAACGCCACCCTGTAGAAGCGACAATTGAATTTGTGCTCTTTAGTTTTTTTATGTTTTAATTCTTAGCAGATCTCTTGGGTAAACATTAGGCTTGAAATGATATTCACGTTTATGTCACGTAAATGTTTCTCATTGAACTGCATGGAATTGTTCATCCATTTCTGCATTGAACATTGTATGGTTGACAGTGTTATTAAGCAAACGAGGGTGATGAGTTTCTGTTCGGGTCCCCGTCTGTCTCATATTTGCGACAGTCGAGCAACAGGTGACACACATCCTCTTCATCTTGGGCGCACGAACATGAATGCTTAGATTGGTGCAGCCTGAATACGAAGTAAGTGCTTTGTGTAAGCAGCTGCTAGTCTTAGGCGCTATAGTGTTTAACGTGTGTTAATATAGTGTTTTAACGTGTACTAATAGTGCACAACATAAGCATTCAGCATTCCGCCTCTACTGAAGTACGTCGGCAGAGTTCAAAATGCGACTGCTGACCCGTGGCTCTTGCTCCAGTGTGGTTGACAGGGACACATATTTGACGCAGCATAGTGTTTTCATGTTTTAAACTTGATATGTGTTAATATGTGCTGCTGTGAGAGGGGGTGAAATTTTCGACGCATGGTTGTCCATGCATGTTCGGAAATTCATACACCATTATAGTACAATAAAATTATTTAATTACTTAAATATCCGCTTGTTCGGATTTATCGATTTTTATAGACGTATCACTGAAATCGCCCATTTAAACTCCGTGTTAAGTAGTCACACAATTTTAACTTTTCGGGTCTTATTTTCTCAAATATGGTCTCATGCAGTTGCACGTTTGATAGGAGACATATTGCCACTGATGGCGTTCACCAAAAATACAAGGTACTTTGCAGAAAATAAATAAACACAAAGGCTATTCTATGAAACAAATCATCATCAGCCTGACTACGTCCACTGCAGGACAAAGGCCTCTCCGATGTTGCGCCAGTTATCGCGGTCCTGTGCTTGCTGCTGCCAATTTTTACCCGCAAACTTCTTAATCTCATCTGCCCACCTAACCTTCTGTCTCCCCCTAACCCCCTTGCCTTCTCTGGGAATCCCGTTATTTCCCCTAATGACCAGCGGTTATCCTGTCTACGTGCGACATGGCCGGCCCATGTCCATTTCTTCTTCTTGATTTCAGCTATGATATCCTTAAACCACGTTTGTTCTCTAACCCACTCTGCTCCCACATGCACCTCCCACATGCATACGACGAAACACAATTAGCAACAAATATAACGAAACTATTTATACAGCACCCACGTGGTCTACCATCCACGATAACGTTCACGATTTATAAAAAAAATGAAACGTGACGAGCACAGTGGCTATGTTCGCTTTAAATCCAAAAAAAACTGCATATCTACGGGGTGAAGAATGATGAGTAGGCGAAGCTTCGGAAGGAATCATCGGTAAACCGTGAACCTTCCGTGTAATTCACCGAATCAGTCATTTATAGACGTGAGAAGCGCTGTGTGTGTATGCCGTGCCACTTGGGCCCCCCGCTCTCGTACGACAGGATCTTGGTAGCGAACAAATTTTATTACAAAGCTCCCCCTAGCATACGTCACTGCACTAAACCAAACGATTATTTCTACATATGACACGCGTCATATGTGACGTCATTCCATGTATAACATCCTGCATCCTTCAATAACTACAGTTACCGCCATTTAGTTAACACTCCAAGTGCCACCACGTAGTTTTTTACGTGGCCTCCGAGATTGCAGGCGTACGGCGTGGTTTTCTCTGGCCGTCCCAATCGACGCGCTCCCCAGCGAAACCAGTGAATTTGGCCTCACCGCTAGATGGCGCGTATAATGTGGGTTGGTATTGGGGCATTCATTCATAAAAGTACAGACTGGCAAAGGGTCAAGCAGGAGTGCAAGGAACATTTATGGCTAAAAGGGAAAGTGGCAGGTCAAATGACACTCCTTGGTTTCGTGTACTTGTGGACGGGAGAAAAGGCCAGAGAGGAAAACCAGGCAATGGTAGAGTGTATATCAAAGGACATTCAGGAGTTAGGAAGAGAGTGCGAGATAATTATACTAGGAGACATGAATGCGCACATAGAAGATATAGATGGGTATACCGACCCGACAGGCAAAATGATCCTGGATATGTGCGAAAGGCTTGATTTGATCATTTGCAACAGTACCGAGAAGTGCGAAGGGCAAATAACATGGGAGGTAGGAAGGCTTCAGTCGACGATATATTATGCACTGATGTCACATAGGATGTATGATAAGCTCAGGGGAATGCACATAGATGAAGGTGGCTCCAAAAGTCTAGGTAGCGATCACAAACGTATCAAGCTAAGTTTTGGAAGAGCAGTGAAAGTGGGAAGGAGACAAGATGAGCAACTACAGGAAAATTTTTATTCAGAAAGGCAAATTGAAATAGCCACTAAGCAAATTGAGAAAGTAATCACGGAGGATAATAAGACAGTGTGGACATACACGAATCTAATTAGACTCTTTGAGTTAGAGCTTGCTAAGACGCGTGAGAAGTCACCCCGGAAAAGAAGACACAAACTCAAAAGTTGGTGGGATGAGGAAGTTAAGAGAGCCATAGCAAAACGCCAGGAAGCCTCTAGGGAACACAGACATGCTAAGCAGCGGGGTGAACCGACAGATGAAGTTGAAAGAAAATGGGCAACCTTTCTAAGCTGTAGAAGGGATGCATCCCTTCTGATCGAAGAAAAGATTAGAAGGAAGGGAGCTCAGTGGCTGGCAGAAGTACATAAAGAAGATAGAAAGGCAGCTGCGAAATTTTGAAACCATCTAAACTCCCTAAGAGATGAGACGAGCCTAGAGCAGAGTTTTATAACTACAGCCCAAGGTGCTAGGCTTGAAAGGGACGAAGCTATTGAATATATAAGAACAAGGGTGACAGAAAAATTTCGACGAAGTACTTTATGCACCACGATAGATAAGAACGAATCAAGTGGTGCAATGGCTCCATTTTCACAACAAGAGTGGGAAAGGGCTGAGAAAAGGGTCCCTAGTAGTACATCAACAGGCCCAGATGGCATTCCAATTAGGCTGATAAAGACATTAGGTCCGAAGTCTAAGCAGGCTTTGAGAGAGGCAGTGAGCACAATAATAATCGATGGTGAAGTTCCCGATGGATGGAAACTTAGCAGGATGAGCATGATCTATAAAGGAAAGGGGGACAAAGCTGACATAAACAACTACCGTCCTATAATAGTGACATCAGTGGTCTACAGGCTGGCGATGCAGATTGTAAAGGAAAGATTGCAGGCGTGGATAGATGATGAGGGGGTGCTGGGAGACTGCAGAATGGGTTTCGGAAACACAGGAGGTTGGAAGACAATCTATTCTCACTGACGCAGTGCATCGAAATAGCAGAAAAGGAACACAGGCCTCTGTGGCTAGCATTTTTGGATATCAAGGGAGCGTATGATAGCGTGGTTCAAGAGGAATTGTGGGGAATACTGGACACACTAGGCGTGGAACATGTAGTCACTAATCTTTTAAAGGGTATCTATAAAGGTAACAAGGTAGTTATAAAGTGGGAAAAACAGGTATCCAAGCCTGCAGAGGTAAAACGGGGGCTTAGGCAGGGGTGCCCCCTGTCACCCTTATTATTGATGATGTACCTACAAGGATTAGAAGCAAAATTAGAGGCAAGTGGGCTGGGCTTTAACCTCTCTTTAGTCAAACAAGAAAAACTTATTGATCAGGCACTACCAGCATTAATGTACGCAGATGATATAGTGCTAATGGCCAACAACAAGGAAGATTAGCAGAGATTGATGGACATCTGCGGTAATGAGGGAGATAGGTTAGATTTTAGATTCAGTAAGAAAAAATCAGCAGTCATGATTTTCAATGACAACGAAGGTAGTGAGCTTAGAATACAGGAGGTCACGCTAGAGATAACACATAAATACAAATATCTGGGCGTATGAATAAGCAATGGGACCGAGTATCTGAGAGAACACGAAATATACGTGACGAATAAAGGTAACAGGAATGCAGCAGTCATGAAAAATGGGGCACTGTGGAATTACAATAGGTATGATGTTGCGAGAGGAATATGGAAAGGGGTCATGGTTCCTGGGCTGACGTTCGGCAATGCGGTCTTGTGCATGAGATCAGAAGTTCAAGCAAGATTAGAAATTAAGCAACGGGGAATAGGTAGGCTTGCTTTAGGAGCTCACGGGAATACACCAAATCAGGGAGTACAAGGTGATATGGGATGGACATCATTTGAGGGCAGGGAAGCTAGCAGCAAGATAAAACTTGAGAAACGATTGAGAGAATTGGGGGAAGAGCGATGGGCTAGGAATGTTTTCAGCTACTTGTACATGAAGAATGTCGATACGAAATGGAGGAAGTGAACCAGGAAGTTGACTGGTAAGTACTTAGAAAACAGCAGGTGGCCAAACCAAAAAGAACTATCGGTTAAGAAGAAAGTGAAGGAAACTGAGACTGACATGTGGAGAATGGGCATGATTAAGAAGTCCGCACTAGAGACCTATCGAAACTTTAAGCAGGAAATTGCCAGGGAAAGGATCTATGATAATACTCGGGGTAGTTCTCTACTGTTTGAGGCCCGGACGGGAGTACTGCGAACCAAGACATATCGGGCCAAATACGAAGGGGTAGACACAGTATGCAGTGCGTGTGGAGAGGAAGAAGAAACTGCCGAACACTTGATAATGTTCTGTAAAGGGCTTCACCCTATAGTTCAGGATGATGGCGCTGCGTTTTTCAAAGCACTGGGGTTTAGGGACCGGGAGGGCAAAATAGACTTTAAGCGGGTAGACTTAACTAGAAGGAGGTTATCTGATTGGTGGCTAAAGTCGAGGCACGAGTGAAAATAAACTCTTCACTGCAAAGTACGAATCCTCAAACTCACTTTTTAAGAAAAAAAATAAATATAGTTTTTCGTTCATTAGGTATTACGGCTTGGTGGCGCTAGCCACCGCCCGATCTAAAGGGTAAAGCCATATCCATCGATCCATCCATCCATCATCGAGTGACGGAGACTACGGCATGAAGCAGAGCGCCGAGAATTCAGCGTGCGTATGTTTTTTTTCTTTTTCAGGCGTTTGAGCAAAAAATCACTAACAACAAATCTTCTGGTGGCACCGAGGGCAAGCATTTTTTGTGTTGCTACTTTTATTTTGGTCAAATTGGCAAGAAAAGCATGGCAACTGCTGAATTTTTATTGTATAGATCAATGTATGAAGATATTATTTCGTCTGTGACACAAGCATTCTATCATTTGCCCTTTCTGGAGACTCGTATAAAGGTGAGAACTGGGCAAATTATCATCGTTGAAAACTTTGCCCTCCTTTCGTTAGAGATTCTATCACTATTTTATTGCGTACCAGTATTTATCAGGTGGTCAACCGAATTCCACTTACGCTCTGGATAATTAGGTGCCAGGATTTGGCCACATATTATTGTGAAAAGAATTTTCGCCGGAACATTGTGAAAAGCTACGTGAGCTGACCTACATTTACTCCCCACGTCCTTTCCAGTTAAAGTGCTTGAGTTATCATCGTCACCTTTTTTCGTCATCAACTTTCGATTATGTTCTGGTAGCACAATGGCATTATCAATATCGTGTTCATTTACAGTAATCTCGACTGCATCCAAATCAAAGGGACGCATATGCAGCCGAACAGCGTCTTTTAGAATGTAAGCTACTGAAGGATAAAATTGTGAATTGCCACTGCTATGCAACGCGCAGTGTTTCATACCAGATACACAAAACTCTGAACGCATGTGGCGTTCTTCTTAAACAAGCAAAACTCCTCGATGTACGTTCTTACATTCTCCGACATATCCTCTGAACACCGTAGAACTCGCAGTGTGAAGGGGGGACCATAAATGCCGAAAGCGCTCCTGTAAACAGCCCGTGGTCGTTGCAGAGCCGGCGACGATCGCTCTAGACGTAATCTAGACCTCCTCCCTGTCACCTGCTTCTGCAGCCCCACGGGAGGTAGTTGGAAAGAGAAACGGGGGAAGCCTCGAGGGTGTGTGCGAAGCGTTGTGCGCTTTTACAGCACGGCTTTGGTGCCAGACTTGACGGCGCTGGCACATTTCGAGGGGAGAGCAGGACAGTTAATTATGCTGAGCGCCGAGTTTGGTTGGCTCAGTCACCGTTCTTCTCCAGTGAGTATTATTTATTACTGACCCGCTCATGGTGCGGCGTTCGCGTGGTTACCTTGCGGCATTTGTCGCTGGCCTTCTGCATATAGGGAAGATAATTTTGGTGTCGAAGTCAAAATGAATGTTTGATTCCATAGTAGCGATTTAATAATTATTGGCGACTGGTTACGGTGTATACAATTGATACTATGTCAATGCTGTAGTTTTCTCCTCTTAGAGAAAGTGGCGTAAAGTGTTGTTTCATCCGTTTAATTTCCGGTATATGTCATACTGATGCGTGCCCTCCTGCACATTAGATAGAAAAAAAAACTAAGGTAGGAGACGCCAGCATGCGCATTGGCAGCGTCAACGGCGCCACCAGCGCTTCATTTGCAAGCGGGTAGGTGCGATTAAAAAATGCTACATATGAAATAAAAACAGACAGCCCAATCCACAAGCGAAATCAAAATGCCGCAATCTGCAATCACAGGTTGCATGCAAATAAATGGTTCACTTTCTTGTTCCTTTCGTGGAACTACCCCTGATTTAAGTTCGACGCTATTTAGAGAATTATTACAGGTGCACTCACAGAGCTGCAATGCGTAGTTGCACGTGGTTATATTGCTTTTAGGAACGAAGCTTTTTATATCATCACTTGGTCGATCATCCTTCTATCCAGCGTAGCCAGCATATCCACGGAGTGATTGATATGATGAGTGGGGCGAAGCGTTCGTCCGTCCGATGCGTGCTGTAGTGTGATAGGAGTCAACGGACGCATGGACGAACGAATGCCCTGACGGACGGATGGATAGATGGACAGAGACTTCACCCCACTAATGATCCACTCTGTGCATATGCTGTAATTTTGTTTATTTATTTTCTCGTGCCGAACAACGTTTCGTTTGTCGTCTACAAGTTCCACTGAACGTGCCTCATCTATAGGAAAGACCAGTCGTGGCGAGCGCGGCTGGACGGCTGGCGTGCCAGCCTAAGAAGCGAAGAACGCTTCTAAGAAGCAATAAAACCACAGCACTAAAATCACGTTGTGGCACAGCTGTGATCAAATTAGGACGTCTGCAAGAATTTTCGAAATAATGTTACAATGAAAAGCAGCGCTAGTTCAATGAGAGCAATAAGAATCCATTTCATCGAGTGTAAAAAGTGATCCCTGGACATAGAACGCTGCAGTCGTGTGACCATGCTTGCGAATCGTGCTGCCATCTTTTTTTCTTCGATGGTGAACCCCCCCCCCCCCCCTCCCGCCTTCTACACAGCCCGCGAACTTTGAAGTATAGCTTAGAGCACGAGCGAATTTTTCGCAGAGGCGTCGCAATTTTCGTTAATGCTCGAACATAGGTGGCGCTAATGTGGAGCAAAATGAAAACCCGATTTGCAAATAAAATGCCCGAGCATTGAATTTGCCTCTCGTACTCCTTGTTTCGAAATGGCGAAACAAACACAAAGCTATTTGTTTTTTCAAAACAATTTTGTTGTCTTGTCAGAAAATTTTTTTTTTCTTGTCAGCCGCACAGCGGTGGGTGCCACCTATGTGTACGTATTCCGTCCTTTGTCCTTTAGTGCTGCACAGTCCTATATGTTGTGGAAGTTTAGCTCAAGCGTTTGCAAGTATACGCCCTGTGGTGATTGTGCCTAGTATATGCGGGGTTGGGGTAGATATAGCAAGGGGTAGGGGCAATGGTGTGAATATTGCTCACAATTTTTTTTCGGGGCATCCCTGCTCTGCATTCAACGTAATCCCACACACCTGCACAAAATCGCCAAAAGTCATTAAAGTCACCGGCAAAACACATGAACCGAAGCTCCACTTTATACGCTTATGTCAAACTGGATAGAACTGGGGTAACTTTTTGTCACGTCTCACCTACGCATTTTTATTTAACTGCTACCACAATATGCTTCTACATAGTGTTTGTTTTACAATGACATTCAGATGGTGACGTTTTAAATAGTTTTATTTTTAAAATTTTTTTAAGGGAAACAAGAGTCCGCCAAGTAATTAGGCGTTTCCTTTGAGTTTCGTCGTGAAATGTGCTTCCGCAAAATATAACTGGCATTCTTGCTGTGCCTGAGATATATCAGACTGGTTTTCTTATCCTCGGCGCATTTTATTACTTATGACAACGTTTCGAATTCTCGCTGCTTTCGCGAGTTACAATACACACACGCACACACGCACACACGCACGCACACACACACACACATATATATATATATATATGTGTGTGTGTGTGTGTATAATCCTGAAAGATTGGCGTGCCATGACCAATCATCACGAGCTAGGCGTTTGTTAGTGTTGTATTAATACTTCAGTCTGCCTTGGCTACTCGGCAGAATAACAATAACTGACAAAACATATCAAGGAACAGAGAGCGAATATAGCCCTCAACCTCTCCACAGCAAAACAGTTAGAAGCCAACAGAACAGAATACGTAGAAGACCACACCAATGAATTCAGAGAGCTGAAAATTGCGAGTTCTCACGTGTCCTGATGGGCGTAAACAGCGCTCGTCTTCACGTGGAATCAGAAGCCGAGGCTAGGCATTCGATCTGCGTCTTCGAAGATTGTCTTTTCACTCCAAACCACCATTTCACGCCTAAGCAATTTTCATAACTTGCACTTTAGCAAAGGTCTTATTCCGAAAGATGCGCTCCCGTAATTGGGCTTAGAGGAAGGCTTTCTCTCCTCAGACGTCCGACAGAAGTGCATGGTATTATGCCGAAGCCAGCAGCAGTTCTCGTGTTTTATCAAACTGTGGAAGAAACAATTTCCATGTTGCACGATACGCAGCAGCCTGTAATCTTGAGAAGAAAGTAGTGAGAGGCGCGCATCTAATAGCAAGACTGCGAAGGACGACAGCAAATCTATCCCCTCTAGGGAAGCGAATTACTGTCTTTAAATGGTAATGAGCAAAGCAGTTTGCTGATTAGGTCCGCGAGAATTGATTATAAAGTTTGCCTAATGTGGTCGCTTTTGTCCTTCACTCACAAAAAACCACAGAAATGTCATCCAAAAGGTTGCTGCTTACGGCTGTTATCTATGTAAAAAAAACAGTGTCAAAATATATAAACATGCCCGAAAGCGCTAACACTTACCTCAATCCTATCGTATGTGCTGATAGAAAGGTTTTTTATGGTATTTTACGCCAATTATATTATCACGCAATCTAAAAGGCTAGGCTAGCCAGTACTTGCTACGAGACGTTAATAAACCGAAACAATTGAGTAACAGTGGTTTCGCTGTCGTCGAGTAATTAATCTTCGCAACGTCTCTGGTTCACTTCCATAGTGTTTTTTCCGGTTCGTTGCCTTTTTTATTTTTCTATAGTGCATAGCTTAGTTCTTCCTATTGCGTTTAATAAAGATCCTTTCTCTTTTACAGACACAACTACGTTAGTTGTGGCTGTATCATAGGGAAAGCTTCAACCAATATCGCCTAATTTTATCTAGCCCGAACGTAGTCATGTTGTCGTGAAGAGAGCTTGTGTGTCTGAGAACGGTCAAGTTGCTTCCCTGCGTTGCCAGGCACCTTTTGTTGGGATTCCTGAAATCGGAATGATTGAAACATCATTTTGCAGTAAACAACGGGTAGGCTGTCGTGGGCAGGCGTCCGTAATCGCAACGCCGTTGGGCAACTTGTTCTAGGGGAAAAGGTGTGGTCAATTTTCTTTACATGCCACAAAGAGAGGGCCTACTTTTAAACTGTGAGTTCGTTATTTGTGCATTTTTGTTATTCCTATACTTCTAGCAGATGACAAACAATTGTTCTATTAGTCACTCAGAAGAAGCTGGAGTTGCGATTTCTCGTGGCTGCATTGGGTTCAAAACTTTAACGTGACGCTCTCTCCTAGTTTTTCCCTCCAATGTTTATGCACCTATGAGAGAACGCGCGTAGAATTCAGCATGGTAGTGTGCGCCTGCCATCAAGCGCTCGGTGCTTTCTCCATGATTTCTCGAAATCTTGTGTACTCATTTCTCCGCGCGTTTTGTTTACCTTATGGATGCCGTGAAGCAGAAGAATGCGTTGTTTTGCGCAAAGCTGTTGATAATCACAATCTCTAAAGTAGAACGTGGAGCAAAAAAACCCATGCGTCGCTGATACGGGAATCATTTCGAGAATCACGTAGAGTATATAATTGATGAACAATGTCGGCACTACGGCCGAGCCAGACACAAGGGGTGCCCGACGAGCACGCATAGTGGCATGTAAATATTTTGAAGAACTGTCCACAACAACCCCACGTACACTGGCATAAACCTGGCTACTCCATGTAACCCTGTATCTCTAAACCAAATCACAAAAAATAAAAAGAATATTTGTATTGCCATGATGGCGTCTTTCCTACATCTGGTTTTGGGATGACGTGAAGCCAACTTGCACAAGATTATCAGAAAATCTAATAATGGCCTTACAAGTTGCGTATCGAGTGACTCAGTACATCGAACTATAATTTACACACTTTGCGAGTTAAACAAATTCTGGTTCGACTGTACCACGAAGACTTCAGCTTATACGGTTTGCTATTTCCGCCGAGAAGTTGCTGTTCGAGGGCACGTATGCCAAACCCAATCTATCCTTGGTAGTTTTTATATATCGCGCCGGTTTTTTATTTGCGCATTATCAATTACAGATAGCGGAGGCGGTGGTGGAGAAACACAGCACTGAACAGCCCTTTTTATGATGCCATAACAACTTTAGCTGTCAAAATGTAGGACAATGCTATAAGCTACTAATTTCACTTCGTATTCCCTAACTCTGTGCCCCCACTCGTTCGGCGTCATTGTTGCAGTAGTTACTGTTATAGTAGGTTTTGTATGATTCTTGTTTACAGCACTGCACGACAACGCAGCTGGATGCAAAAATTCTGAATCTTGCACCGGCCACCATGAGTCTTTAGTCCTAATTACACGTATTGGCCAGAGCACCGATAACACACTCGCAGTAAGTGAGTCCAAAAGCGAAGTAATTTAAATAGGACACCTCTTCTCTTTTCGTTACTTTGTTGAATGCTGAAAAGCAGCGGCCCGTTGTGATAGTTATACCCATGATTTGATCTTTTTTTTCACCGGGTTACGCTTGACGTGAAGCCTATTTCCAGTGATCACCAACAACGTAACTCTTGACGTTAAGCCAAGTAATTGAGTACTACGATAGTAGCATTAAAAATCACGTTTCGCAGAAATTCCGGCTTCGGTGCCATTGGTTGGACGCGAAACATTTTAATCTTATGCGGGAACAAGAAAATCAAGCCAGAGGGAAATGAAATAAATATCACACTATATCCGCGGAGTAATTTATGAGTGGGGCGAAGCATTCGTCCATCAGCTCCTATCACACTAAAGCACGCACCGGACGGACGGACAGATTATCTATATAAAAACAACTTACGCCATCCAGTGATAATATTGCTACGTGCCAGTGCATGGAGCTGAAGAAGACGAAGCAGATAGACTGGCACGAGCTAATCTGTGTGGCTGGCGCTGCTCTTGTCGACACCGGCGCCCAACTTTCCGTGATGACGAGTGATTTTCGCCGCAAGCTCAAGAAGGTTCTCACACCTGCGACCACTCAGTTCGTCCGTGTTGCGGATGGTGGAATAGCATCTATCGTTGGAATGTGCTCCGCTCGTGTGAGCATTGCGGATCGACACACAGTTGTTCTCTTCACTGTCCTTGACAAATGCCCCCACGACGTAATCTTAGGCCTCGACTTCCTGTCCGCGCATTCTGCCCTCATAGACTGTTCGACCAGTACGCTCCGTCTACACTTTCCCGCAACAGAACCTCTTACACAACGGCCGAGTCGCCTCTGCACAACGGGACACGCGCGCCTCCCTCCACAGACACTGACTTACATAGAGCTCGTCTCAATGCCACCAGTTCCCGACGGTGACTATGTTCTGACCCCTATCACCGATGTTCTCATAAGCCATGGCATTACATTACCGCACACCATTCTGTCCGTCGCAGGAAATTCTACATGCCTCACAGTTGTCAACTTTAGCTTGACACCTCAAGTTTTGCCACAAGGGATCTCTTTGGCGTTGCTCTGCACCTTAGAAGACAATGCGGTAGATGTTTTCGTAATGGCCGCCCCTTCTGACCCCCACGCTCAACATCAGTCTGCCACTTGCTCCGACAGCGCTATTACTTCGATGATCGCTTCCAACTTAACGCCGCAGCAGACTCATGAGCTCCACCGGGTTCTGCTGTCCTACATCGACGTTTTTGACATCAGCGGCCGTCCGTTGGGGAAAGCTACCGGTATGAGCCACCGCATAAACACTGGTAATGAGCATCCTATTCATAGGCGTCCATATCGGGTGTCGGCAGCCGAGCGTCGCATCATCCAAAGTGAGGTCGACAAAATGCTCGCCAAGGACATCATTGAGCCATCCTGCAGTCCTTGAGCTTCTCCTGTAGTGCTAGTCCGCAAGAAAGACGGTGCATGGCGTTTCTGTGTGGATTATCGACACCTAAACAAAATTACCAAAAAAGACGTGTACCCTCTGCCACGAATAGATGATGCGCTTGATTGCCTCTATGGGTCCCACGATTTTTCCTCCATAGACCTTCGTTCCGGCTACTGGCAGATAGAGGTAGATGAAATGGACCATGAAAAAACGGCATTCATCACCCCCGATGGCCTATATCAGTTCAAGGTCATGCCCTTCGGCCTTTGTAACGCTCCATCCACCTTCGAACGAATGATGGACTCCCTGCTCAGAGGATTCAAATGGTCCACCTGTTTGTGCTACTTGGACGACGTCATTGTCTTTTCACCAACATTTGAAACTCACATAGAGCGCCTCTCAGCCATCCTGGGAATCTTCCGTCGCGCTGGCCTGCAGCTCAACTCGTCCAAATGTCACTTTGGACGCCATCAAATCACAGTGCTTGGCCATTTAGTAGACGCCAACGGTGTACAACCAGACCCGGCAAAAATCAGCGCCGTCAAAAACTTTCCTGTACCACGATCTGCGAAGGATGTACGCAGCTTTATCGGATTATGCTCCTACTTCCGACGCTTCGTGAAAAATTTCGCGCACATAACGAGGCCGCTTACGCAGCTCCTCAAGAAAGAAGTCCCGTTTTCATGGGGCTCCGAAGAGGCTTCTGCGTTCTCGACTCTCGTCGCTCTTCTCACTGGCCCTCCGATTCTGGCACACTTCAACCCTGCTGCCCCTACGGAAATCCGTACAGATGCAAGTGGGCATGGCATTGGTGCAGTGCTGGCTCAGAAACAACATGGCCATGATTGCGTTATTGCATATGCCAGCCGTCTCCTATCCGCCCCTGAACGTAACTATTCGATAACAGAGCGTGAGTGCTTGGCTCTTGTATGGGTGGTGGCGAAATTTCGACCTTATCTATACGGACGCCCATTTTCGGTAGTTACCGACCACCACGCACTCTGCTGGCTGAACTCTCTGAAAGATCCATCAGGCCGCCTTGGTCGCTGGGCTTTGCGCCTGCAAGAGTTTTCCTATTCGGTGGTCTACAAATCTGGCCACCTACACCGTGATGCCGATTGCCTCTCCCGGTACCCTGTCGACGATCCCGAGGACACTGACGAGCCCACGGAGAACTCTATCTTGTCAGTGTCCGACTTCCTTAATATTGCGGAAGAACAGAAGCGTGATCCAGAGCTGCTTGACATCATCAGCCGCATAGAATCCTCCACAAATGATGCTTCCGTCCGCTACTTTGTCATTCAAAAGGGTGTGCTATACCGTCGCAATTTCCGACCAGACGGGCCCGACCTTCTCATTGTTGTGCCTAAGCATTTGCGCCGCTGTGTTCTCACCGAACTTCACGACGCTCCCACGGCTGGGCACCTCGGCGTATCCCGCACGTACGAGCGCGTCCGGCGCCGTTTTTTCTGGCCAGGCCTTGCTCGTTCGGTACGCCGATACGTCGCCACATGTGACCTATGCCAACGTCGTAAGACACCGTCGCTGCTACCCGCTGGCCATCTTCAACCAATTGACATACCCGCGGAACCATTTTACCGTGTTGGGTTAGACCTGCTTGGTCCTTTTCCCACATCAACATTGGGAAACAAATGGATAGCCGTTATGACAGACTACGCTACACACTACGCTATTACGCGAGCTCTACCGACCAGCTGTGCAACCGACGTCGCTGACTTCTTGTTACGGGACGTGATATTGATTCACGGTGCCCCAAGACAGCTTCTCACAGACCGTGGCCGTACATTTCTATCCCAAGTCATCGCCGACATTCTGCGTTCTTGCTCCACGCAGCACACACTGACAACCGCTTACCACCCTCAAACAAACGGCCTCACGGAACGATTTAACCGCACTTTAACAAATATGCTCGCTATGTACGTGTCGCCCGACCACCGAGACTGGGACCTTGCCTTACCCTACGCCACTTTCGCGTATAATTCATCCCGCCACGACACAGCGGGCTTTTCGCCGTTCTACTTATTGTACGGAAGAGACCCGACTTTACCACTGGACACAGTCATCTCAGCTCACACCTCGTCCACCAGCGAGTATGCCCGCGACGCGATTGCGCGAGCCGATCATGCCCGTCAGCTCGCTCGCGCTCGGCTGATGGCGTCGCAAACCAACCAATGCCGTCGGTATGATGCGGAACATAGAGATGTACATTTCGCTCCCGGTACCCTCGTTTTACTCTGGTCCCCTCATCGTCGGCTGGGCCTATCCGAAAAACTTCTGTCTCATTACACGGGACCCTACCGTATATTGCGTCAAGTAACACCTGTCACCTACGAGATCAGCCCCATCTGTCCATCATCATCTACTATGCGGCCCAGTGATATCGTACACGTCTCGCGGATCAAGCCCTACAATAATGCGTCAGATAACGACCTTTAAAGCACCGGAACGGTGCCTCCGCCGCCGGGGGTCATGCTACGTGCCAGTGCATGGAGCTGAAGAAGACGAAGCAGATAGACTGGCACGAGCTAATCTGTGTGGCTGGCGCTGCTCGCCTAACCGTCTGAAAATACATCGGTGATCGCTGACTACCCCTCTGAGTCAGTCTCCTTCCCGTAACAATATTTCGAAGAATGGATGGATAGATGGATATGGCTGTACCCTTTAAATCGGGCAGTGGCTGGCGCCACCAAGCCGTAATACTTAATGAACCAAAAAATAGATTTATTTTTTCCTTAAATAGAGAGGTTCAGGATTCGTACTTTGCAGCGAAGGTTTCAATTTTCACTCGTGCCTTGACTTTAGCCAACAATCAGATAACCTCCTTCTAGTAAATTCTACCCGCTTAAAGTCTATTTTGCTCTCACTGTCCCTAAACACCAGTGCTTTGAAAAACTCTGTGCCATCAACCTGAACTACAGGGTGAAGCCCTTTACAGAACATTATCAAGTGTTCGGAAGTTTCTTCTTCCTCTCCACACGCACTGCATACCGTGTCTACCCCTTTGTATGTAACCCAATATGTCTTTGTTCGCAATACTCCCGTCCTGGCCTCAAGAAGTAGAGAACTACCGCGAGTATTATCATAGATCTTTTCCTTGGCTATTTCCTGCTTAAAAGTTCGATAGATCTCTAGTGCGGACTTCTTAATCATGCCAATTCTCCACATATCGGTCTCAGCTTCCTTCACCTTCTTAACCAATAATTCTCTTTGGTTTGGCCCCCCCCCTGCTGTTTTCCAAGTATTTAACAGTCAATTTTCTGGTTCGCTTCCGCCATTTTGTATTGACATTTTTTTTATGTACAAGTAGCTGAATACCTTCCTATCCCAACGCTCCTCCCCCATTTTTCTCAATCGATTCTCAAATTTTATCGTGCTGCTAGCTTCCCTGCCCTAAAATGATGTCCATCCCATTGCACCTTGTACTCCCTGATTTGGTGTATTCCCGTGAGCTCCTAAGGCAAGCCTACCTATTCCACGTTGTTTGATTTCTAATCTTGCTTGAACTTCTGATCTCATGCTGAAGACAACATTGCCGAACGTCCGACAAGGAACCATGACCCCTTTCCATATTCCTCGCACAACATCATACCAATTGTAATTTCACAGTGCCCTGTTTGTCATTGCCGCTTCAATCCTCTTACCTTTAGTCGTCACGTATATTTCGTGTTCCCTTAGGTACTTGGCGTCATTGCTTATCCATACGCACAGATATTTGTATTTACCTGTAATCTCTAGCGTGACCTCCTGTATTCTAAGCTCACTACCTTCATTGTAACTAAATATCAAGACAGCTGATTTTTCCTTACTGAATCTGAAATCTAACCTACCTCTCTCATTACCGCAGATGTCCACTAATCTCTGCAAATCTTTCTTGTTGTCGGCCATTAGCACTATATCATCTTCGTACATCAATGCTAGTAGTGGCTGTTCAATGAGTTTTCCTTGTTTGACGAAAGAGAGGTTAAAGCCCAGTCCACTTCTCTCTAATTTGGCCTCTAATCTTTGTGGGTACATCATGAATAACAAGGGTGACAGGGGACACCCCTGCCTATGCCTCCCTTTCACCTCTGCAGGCTTGAATACCTGTTTTTCCCACTTTAAAGGTACCTTGTTACCTTTATAGATATTCTTTATAAGATTAGTGACTACATCTTCCACCCCTAGTGTGTCCAGTATTCCGCACAGTTGCTCTTGAAGCACGATATAGTTCGCTTCCTTGTTATCCAAAAATGCTAGCCACAGGAGCCTGTGTTCCTTTTCTGCTATTTCTAGGCACTGCGTCAGTGAGGACAGATTGTCTTCCAACCTCCTGTGTTTCCGAAACCCCTTCTGCAGTTCCCCCAGCACCCCCTCATCCTCTATCCAAGCCTGCAGTCTTTCCTTTATAATCTGCATCGCCAGCCTGTAGACCACTGATGTCACTGTTATAGGACGGTAGTTGTTTCTGGCAGCTTTGTCCCCCTTTCCTTTATAGATCATGCTCATCCTGCTAAGTTTCCATCTATCTGGAACTTCTCCATCAATTATTATTTTGCTCACTGCCTCCCTCAAAGCCTGCTTAGACTTCGGACCTAGTGTCTTTATCAGCATAATTGGAATGCCATCTGGGCCTGTTATGTACTACTAGGAACCCTTTTCTCAGCCCTTTCCCACTCTTGTGAAAATGAAGCCATTGCGCCACTTGATCTATCCTTGTCTACTGTAGTGCGTAAAGCACTTCTGTGTTGAAATTTTTCTATCACCCTTGTTCTTATATATTCAATAGCCTCGTCCCCTTCTAGCCTAGCACCTTGAGCTGTAGTCATAAACCTCTGCTCTAGGCTCGTCTCGTTTCTTAGGGAATTTAGATGATTCCAAAACTTCGCAGCTGCATTTCTATCTTTTTTGTGTACTTCTACCAGCCACTGGGCTCCCTTTCTTCTAATCTTTTATTGATCAGAAGGAATGCCTCCCTTCTACAGCTTAGAAAGATTTCCCATTTTCTTTCAACATCATTGTCGGTTCACCCCGCTGCTAAGCATGTCTGTGTTCCTTAGAGGCTTCCTGACGTTGTGCTATGGCTCTCTTAATTTCCTCATCCCACCAACTTTTGGGTTTGTGTCTTCTGGTGACTTGTCACGTGCCTTAGCAAGCTCTAGCTCAAACAGTCTAATTAGATTCGTGTATGTCCACGTTGTTTTATTATCCTCGGTGATTACTTTCTTAATTTGTTTAGCGGCTATTTCAATTTGCCTTTCTGAATGAAAATTTTCCTGTAGTTGCTCATCTTGTCTCCTTCCCACTTTCACTGATCTTTTAAAACTTAGCTTAATACGTTTGTGATCACTACCCAGACTTCTGGAGCCACCTTCATCTATGTGCATTCCTCTGAGCTTATCATACATCCTATGTGACATCAGTGCGTATTCTATCGTCGACTGCAGCCTTCCTACCTCCCATGTTATTTGCCCTTCACACTTCTCGGTACTGTTGCAAATGATCAAATGAAGCCTTTCACACATATCCATGATCATTTTGCCTGTCGGGCCGGTATACCCATCTATATCTTCTATGTGCACGTTCATGACTCCTAGTATAATTACCTCGCACTCTCTTCCTAACTCCGGAATGTCCTTTGATATACACTCTACCATTGCCTGGTTTTCCTCTCTGGCCTTTGCTCCCGTCCATAAGTACACGAAACCAAGGAGTGTCATTTGACCTGCCGCCTTTCCTTTTAGCCATAAATGTTCGTTGCACTCCTGCTTGACCCTTTGCCAGTCTGTACTTTTATGAATGAATGCCCCAATACTACCCCCCTTTGTGCTGCCTTCTGTTCTATTACAATAATCCCACGCGTAGTCCGGATTGTTCGGAGGTTGTTCCATGTCCCTGAGATGTGTTTCTACGAAACCGTATACCATCGGCCTCTCTTTTCTTAGCTGTTCTTCTATCTCTTCCCACTTCAGCCTGTTTCTACCACCCTGCATGTTAATATACCCTATGTCTGAATTGGCTCGGCGCTCGTGGCTACGTCTATTTATGCCCCGGACTCTACCTATCTTAGATACTGGTGTTACTTTGGAATCGTATCTGTCCATACCACCTGTCAAAGAGTCTCCTTGGTTGTTTCCTCGTTACTAGCTATCCTGCACCCTGAAGGGCCCGCTTGCCCCCCCAAAAAGCTACCGCGCGTCCTGCAAGTCGCCAACCCACCTCATGCCCTAGCCGCCCATCGAAGTGAATTTTGTCTTGTTGAAAACCACCCCACCTATGCACCTCTCTGTTGATTTCCACCCCCTCAAAGCCTTTCTCTCGACTCATCCGCCATATCTCTTGGTTTGCGTTGACAACCGCTCTTTGGAGGTTGCTATCACTCACAAGTACCTCCGTTATTGTGCATACCGCTACCTGTACCTCAGGAGAAATGGCGTGCATGTCATCGACGCTTTTCGCCAGTGTAGTTGCTAGTCCTGCTGTATGTTCATTTAGGACATCGTTTAAACCACCTGAAGTTATCACGAGGTTTCGTCTATCAGCTGTAGTTCTGAGTTATGAGCTCGCTTGCCTCATGACTGCTTCCAGCTTGCGTCCTGGGAACGACCCTACTGCAACCCTCTTGTCACCTCTTACCCTCTCTTTGATGGCTTCTGTGCATCGATTTAAATTAGAGTCCCCGGCGATCATCACATGCTGTGACTTTTCAGCGGGAGCATCCTGCACCTGGGGGTTACTTGCACCTGTGACGCCGGCAGCTTTGACCCCTCCCAGCCCCACCACTACTTCGCTGAAGCTGGGCCTTGTGACAAATGAACCGACTGAACCTGTTTTTTCCAAACTTGCTTGCTCTTTCTTCTCCGCAGTTCTGGTTGCCGGTTCCCTACTGTTCTCTCCGTAGGCCGCTCCTCTGTTTACCTTGGTAGTGCTTTTTCGGCGGACTTCAGCTTTTCTCCCATAGCCCTCGTTTTCTTTTGCTCTGTCGCCAACGCAGTCTCGAGCTCGGTGATTCTCATTAGCAAGTCACTCTGGGTAACCATCATTTTCTACATGTTTTCCTCGACCTCGCAGTGCCTACACTTCGCGTCAGCCTCTTCTCCTTCCGCTTCTACACTTGGGTCCACTTTTAAACCAACCCCACATCCTGAACACTTCACAGTCTTTTTAACCATGTCTTTCCGACACCAATTGTTCTACAACTTGTCTCACTCGATAATTTCAAAACTCGAGCCCTGCCCTACGAAAAAGAGAAAGTCCAAGCTCTACTACAATAAATTGCGTGTTCAATGCACGTGCACCTCCCCCACGGGGTGGCAAAAAAAAGAAAAAAACAACAAAAAATCAAACACACACCCAAACTTTTAAATACCTGGTGACTGACCCCCAAAAAAGCCATACAATAAAATAGGTGCTACAGGGATTTTAACAGCTGCCCTATTATTATAAAGACAAGCTCAGAACATACAAAACAACTTATCTGCCCAGTCGATCTGGAGCGCTCAAAAAACACGTCCCTCCACCGTGACAGTCCGAACCGAAGGACATATACACACAACGCTACCTAGTGAGCAATTCATTAACTGGAAGTGACTACATACACACTACATACAAATGGAGGAGGGACAGACCCGCGCCTGATGCAGCTTGGCCTCTAAAAAATTCTGTGTCAGAGTGGGGATCGAACCCGAGGCCTTAGCGCGGCAAATGGATGTTCGACCACATGGCCACGCACTTGCTTGTGAATAGAGTGAGAATAAATTCTACTTGAAAAATGCAGGCAAAGTAACACGTTTTTCATAAACACACGCATCCCGTATACACGTTTCACAATGCAACATAAAATATTGAAGTAATGCATGTTACAAGCGAATTGTTGCCATCGGGCGTCAGAACAAGCGATTATCGTGACTTGGTTGTGAAAAGCCGGCAACCAACTGAAAAAGCAACAAAGATACTGTGCCTCTTCCCATCAGGCGATGTAGTGAGTGCATGGTAACTTCGTAAAGGGTTCATGCATTATGTCCTTGAAGTGTGCACTAAGAACAGGTTATTACGTTCACTTTCTAAATGCGGCGCTTGACGCCCCTGTAATTTGTTCCCATAAATGATGGATTCTGATATGTATCACGAACACATAGTTCACCTTTGCTTTTTCATTCAATGAAAGATGCGAAAAAATTTGAAAACCCTCATTTCACAGAGAAAATTGGACTTTCATCACAGCTTCTTTCAACATTGAGCCAAGAAGCCCACATCCTTTGCTTGAAATGTTTGAAACCCTGCTTTCTTTCACTTTCGTTCTGGTAACGACAACATAAAACAGTGTTCATTCAGTCAGTATAATAAAAATAAATTATGTGCGCAGTGTAGTGGAATGGAAGTTTTGATTTTCGACAGCCCGTGTCGGGGTTACAAGATCTTGGTAAGCTTGTATTGAATACATTCGGGGCGTAAAAGAGCTTCTAAAAAACCTAAGTGGCTGGTTAAGCACCTGTGTGAAGTTGACGGGCATGTATTTGCTTTAATAAATGTAATGGTAATTATCTCAGAAATACTGGCTGTGGGCATCAATGAAAAAACATGGTTGATCCCTGCGTGATCGCAATTCGTATAACAATAAATTAAATCGTACCCTGGGAATGCAGATATAATGTTTACTGTACAGTGATAACAGCAGTTGGTATAATGTGTATAGCTGTTCGGCACTCATATCTCCGGTTAGTGTCAATGCATCCCCGTTCACGCTTGGTAGTGCATGTTCATTGCTATGAGAAACATCCGTGATTCTTGATGAAACGAATCCTTCTGGTAGCTGTGGCAGTCAGCGCTGAGTGTTTAACCAGAGAGAAATGTTGGACAACCCGAAAAGTGTCACTGAATACACGAAGAACATGGGCTATAGTCGCCATCCTGCGGCACGTTAAAGTGTGATTTAATACCACGGTCAGACTCGAGAGAAGCGCTAAGCACACCCGATGATCGGCCGCGGTTTTGCCTGAACCAAGTGTAAGCAAGATACGCTGTATTACAGCCTGTTGAGGCAGGCGCACGTCGGAGAGATATGTGTGACTTAGGTGGACGGTTTTAGCGAGGCCGACACTTGGGCAAAGGTCACCGCCTCGTGGTGTAATAAGGCGTTCACGAAAGTGCACTTTTCTCGATAACGTGCTAAATGGGCGGACGTGTGACAACCTGCATTGAAGACGGCAATCATCTATCTCATAATAATGATGAATCGCTTTTCTTTATTGCTTTAATGAACCACACCACTCCACTGACCAAGAACTGCCAGAAGAAAGTGTGAGACACAAAAAGCGCGTTTCTGAAGCCGATCGAATATGCAGCCATGGCGCCGTGGAAAGCGTGCGGGGAATCTTTTGCTGTGGATTGAAAGGTCGCAAGTTCAATGCCCGTTGCCGGAACATTTTTTCTGTGACATCTGAACAACAAAATTTATTGACGGCATTTCCGCAACAGAAATACATCACTGAATTCTGAATGGACCACGGCACAAAGCAGTCAAAAAAGCAGTACGCAGGTTTCATGTCACATTATACAAGTCAAGACCAACTTTTTCAAGTAAATGCTTCAAGTGTGCTCCTTTTTTATGTCCTGGTGTTTGATGTTTTTTTAAGCGTTCTGAAGCACGTTGCTTCTGCTGGACAAGTTTCCTGGGTTTCCTCCTCCTTCATCGTTATTTATTCTGTTGGTGCAATTCAGAACACTTTCGAAATTATTTGAGCACTCTGTAAAACCACGGCAAAGTCTGTTTTTTTTCTAAGAGGTTAGACATTTACATAAACTGTTTGAGGTTCCAAAACATAAATTTTTATGTTTCGAAAATGTTTTCTCATTAACAGGCACTCTTCAGTTGGTAATCACTATGTCCCAGTTTTACTTTTGCTTAATTTTTTGTAAATAATTCAGGAGGTGTTAATTAAGAAGTTAGTTGCGATGAATATAAAAACTATGAGCACCACACGATCACTATTTTAATGCGTAATGCGTGGCCTCAACTTTGTGTTGGAAGATGGGCTGGAAATAGAGGCGATGTTGAGCGCCAAGCCATTGCAGTCTTGGGCCGTTGGAGGAAGACAAAAAGGCGGTATCGCGTTGTAAGGATGACTATGAATAAGGATCGTCTTACGCAATCGGATATGCCTTATAGTTGCAAATTATGTGGTGCACAATTTAGTAAGCTTTCAACATATAAAATATTGATAGGTGGGTAAATAAATGAAGATTTGGAGGGTTTTGTATAACAGGTTATTTTTAATTATAATACGCTCATACCTTTTGATCTAAGAGGAGTCAATCATGCAGATGAAACGATTCTAGAAACCTCGATGATATTTGCGTAAAAATTATGACCAATTGCCAATGCGTCGTTCATATTGTCAATTTTTTGTCTAATTATTGTGTTGTAAGAGGATAGTCAGGCATGTTAAGCCGCTTTTTCAGAGTTGTCAAAAGTATCAGGGTGATTTCTCAGTTGATGAAATTATGTTAGTCACAAACACACTCTTCTCAATATATTTTGAGTGTATAACACTGAAGTAAACCTAGAACTGGTTGAAGTTTTTTTTAGTGCGCATCTGAATGCCAAAGTGCTAAAACAAAAAAAAATCACAAAGCTTTACATTTGCTTGAGTTATGAGTCGTTACTCAGAAAAATAATAATTATGAGTACCGGTCGAGTCTTTTTAATGAGCGATTTCGTCATTTATTTTTTGTAACTGAGCGATAAATTACGCAATTCTCATAAAAAACACTGATTTTACAGGACCCACGAAGTGATACAACACTGAATTGGTGTTAAAGATAGCTAGCGGGCTACTACAGAACGCTGAGGTACTCCTTAGGTTAGATGTATAAAGATCTCAGAATAATTATTTTCAAGCACTTGTACATGCTAATTGTTTGAAACAGTTCCATCGGTGTTAAAACAAGAGAGTGTGTATTCAACGGTAACTGTTTTGGGAGCAGCAGGTGTTAATGAAGTCTCTCAATGTATTTCGCGAATTAAAAGAAAATGTGCCAGTTTGTACGTTCCACTCACTCTGCTACCATTGCCGTAGCTTCATGTGATCCACATGTCAAATCAAGCGCTTCAGGTTGAGAGATAATGTGTAATACTTCGTGATGAGTAATTTTGAAAAGTTTTGTGAGCGTAACGATGCGTTTGAATGTCGGCATTATTTGAGATATTAGCACCTAGTAAGCAAACAACTTTGTTTTAGCCATCAGCCTAGCAACAAATAATCTGACATGCTACCCACAGAAAGAGCTCACATACGTTTTTCTCCATTACAATGTAATCTCTAAATGCCAGCGGCTACTTTCAGCTACTATTATAATACACTTCGATGGAGTACTGGTTAGTTAAGAAACCTTCCACTACACTAAACAATAGCTTAAATCTTGAACATCATCGACTGCGAAACAATAAAGTTGCTCCTTACATTCCCTAGAACAAAAGTTTGGCGACGGTTTCCGGCCAGGCTCATTACAGGTCATTAGCGGAGTCATGGTGTAGGAAACAGGAAGTAATAGAAAAAAATAAAAGGCCAATGGTGCACACCGTTGGCTAACAAAAACATGAACTGCTGTGCATTACGCAGAACATGCTCCTTGTAAGCATGCTGATGGTTAGATGATGCTGCCCGCGCGGTTTCTGGCAGTTAGCTCTGCAGGGCCTATCTGCAGCGCAAGGGCAGAAGTGGTCGCGTGCACCTACAGCGTGACCTATTTTCAGACTTTAGCGTAGTGGATCACCCGATAAAAATAAGGTAACGAAAAGGCGGGAACGTCGAGCATGTTGCACGTGGCTTACTAATTCATTGCCAGATAGAATTAAAAGCCCGCCCACCCCTTTTCAAATAATGAGAAACTAAGAGAGAACAGAGACCCAAGGGGGCATGCATGAACGTTGCAGCATTTATGCGAGACGTAAGCATCCCTATACATTACTATTCATTATGTTTTAGCGTTTTTAATGAGCCTATGTACTCGCGCCTTCAGCATTAGTTAAAATGATAAGTTTATCTAGCTCCGTTTCCCCATTAAAATGATACGCTAAAGAGAAACAGCTGCTATACCTCTGACTGGCATTCACATTTACAGCTTAATTATAATGTGCAACACGAAAAGGCAATGTCTGACTACGGTATTGCTTTCCAAAGCCTTATTATTGGCAGTCAACCAAAATATTTCGAATATGAGTCATGGTAGTACCACGATTTGCTGATGTACACTGCTGAAATAGTGTTTTTTTTACAAAATAGTGAAAAATAGTCGCTTTGTCTTACTTACGTTACGGATGTGTATAATTTTTAACTAAGCACTTTTATATGCAGTACTAATTTATAAGCGGCATTAAATGTGACGAAGCTATTTGTTAGTACTAACATTGCAATTGACAGCATATATAAAGAATTAGCGGCGGCTGCATTTTTGATAGAGACGAAAATGCTGTAGGGCACGTATGCTCAGATTTGAGTGCACGTCAAAGAACACCAGGTGGTCGAAATTTCCCGAGCCTTTCACTACGGCATCTCTCATAATCATATGGTTGTTTTAAGTACGTCATACCTTACATAACAATCAATAAATAAATCAATCAAGAGAAAGAAGTAATCAATGAACAATGTTGTCCTGTTCACCTTTCTTCCAAATTCTTGGGAGCACTAGTCAGTGCCAAAAAGCAAATTAACTGCACAGTGAAATGTAAACCAAGAACAGAAGCGACGTCCTAGATTTCCAAATTCAGCCCTAAGAAAAAGTGGAGCACTACTTTGCTGACAAGGGCCCATATATTGCTTGTGTAATAAAGACTCAAAAATTAAGACTAATGAAGTAGCGATTGCTTTCTACTTTTATACGCTGTTTCGTTTTGTTGTGAAGGTAACTTGGTTTGTCCAAACTATCAGTAAAAGTAGATTGGAAGGTATCACGCTTGCAACCATGCTCGCGCTCTGAAATTGTGCCCTGGTGGCTAAAACATGGCATTTGCCTCATATGCAATGTCGTCTAGTACTTTTGTTGTAACTAATAGCACCTGAGAGATAATGGGTCTGGTAATTACGTAGTGCAAATGATATCATTTTGCACAATGTGGATTTGACATGAGGGCAACTTATCCCCAAAAGCCAAGCTGAAAGCGTAGAGGACGCGGAAGTCGTTTATTAGTTTCCTGCTTTTTACACGTACAGCAGAATGCTGACTGCGTCAGGCATATTTTTCAAAAAATATTAAAGAATTTTTATTCGACCGTGAATAGGACAGAATGATGCGAAAAAAGAAGTAAAAACACTTCAGAAGCGCAGAAAGTAGGGTGGTTATCATAGTCGACAATTGCGTCGGAATGTTTGTTGGTTGAGAGTAAATCAGTTTTCTCTAATGAACTACTCATTGAAACACTGGGTTTACCTTTGGTTTTCGACAAAACATTTTTCTTCGGAGATGATTATATAATTCACATATTTAGCCAGTCAGAAATCTGTTGATGATATGTATAATTTCACTTTTCTTTTTTTCTGATCTTTGAAATTTCAGTATGGGAACTAAAATATTGCTCACCCAAATTATCTCTTCTAAGTGTGAACGCTAGTGTTCTTGTGTTCATCGCACCATCTCTCTGGGCTGGTTTTCTTTCTACCATGAAATAAATCGAACTAACACAATTTACAGCCTTATGTCTGAGAAATCATGCCTTTTTAATGAAACAGGAAGGAATATTTATGCGCTACTAAATTCTCGAGCGAATGACTCATGGTGTTATAACGCAAAACTTGACAAGCTGTACAGGAAACCAAAAGTTGGAACTTCACAAAGTTGTACAAGAAACTTCCCAAAGCTGTAGTTCAAACCAGATGCGTGCGCCGAAGCTAACGCCGGCTTTCGATGAAAGTTTCTCGGGCGGCAGTTTGGCTTTGTTTGCGACGTCTGCAAACATGAATGAAGTACCCGTGGAAGAACGTTTCAGCTATGCTGTTTAACCACCTCAACGGAGCACTTGGGCGGTGAGTTGTTTCCTTGCAATATTTTGTAGCACCAAAAGATCTTGCGATGCGCATAAAACATCCCTATACTTTCGATATTTGTTACATATCTTCTTTTATTCGTGAATTGGGTACCATAGCGGTATTCAAAAGAATCATTTATTGTCAACTCAAACTTATGTACTGCCATAAGGAAGGCCAGAAAAGAGACATGCAGATTTCTTTCCCCTTTTGTCATCACAGAATTTGCCTCATCTTTAGCGTTGTTCGCACCACATCATCTGTGCTCTTCCACCACAATAAAAAAGTAAGTGATCGAAATAAACAATGCACTGATGGGTGTGGTGCCCCTCGTACAAACCGCATTTCGCCTTACTGCTGGGTCGATACTACCTGTTCATGCGCTGCACCACGACGTTCACGATCCCCGCATCCCAATAAATTTGTAATTATTTTTATCTCTTTGATCCCCGAGAGAATAACGCTGCGTTTATTATCTGTAGCAAGGACAAGAAATGATCTCCAGAAACGAAAAAAAAGCCACGCGAAAAAAAACAACACGCATATGGCGGGAGCGCATCTGTTCAGGAGCACACTGTGTAGTAATAGAAATGTTTTTGTGGCAGTACCTTTTTTTCTGTTTTTCATCTTTTATGTGTGCTACTCAGATCCAGTAAGCGCAGTAAAGCGTAAGGCAGTAATGAAGTACCACTTACTGTGCTGGCTTTTCCCAACGAGCAGTGATCCAACCCAAAATAAAATGTATTTTATATTAGCGGCAACAGCAGATCCGGAGTATATGGTCATTCCGGTAAACGCCAGCACATGGTATTGCATTGACGGCGACAAAAGAGCTTGAGCTTTTTGCTCTCGCGAGCTCTCAATTTCGGTGATAATTATTACCCACAGCAAATGTGCGAAACCCTCTTTAAGGCATAAGTCACAAAACGAGCGCACAAAAAAGGGCGCGCCGCCAAATTCTCGCGACGAAGCGCCGAGACGTCCACGATAAAAAAAAGAAAACAAGCATTTAAAGACTTCTCGGGCGCGCGTCCCTCTCCCCTCGGAAGCGTAGGTTCGCCAACTAACCTCCTCGCCTCGGCGGCCGAGCAAGCCCTAGAGAGTTCTCGATGGAAAGTGGCGTGGTGATGCAGGGTTGCGTCATCCGTCGTGGACGACCCTCGTACCGTCTCGCGCTTTCCCCCAGCCTTCGCTGCGCACTGCACCGACGAAATGATGAGAATTTTCTGGAAGGTATTTATATTTTTGAAAGGTATTTATTTGAACAGCGGAGATGGGAGATCAGGAGAAGGAATTTGCCGTGTCGTCGGCGAAGGTTTTGTCCTCAGTGACAAAAGAGGAGAAGAAGGAAGTTAGTCCAGAGTGCGTAGGGTATCCTGCCGCGTCTGTCGGTGAAGGTTTTGTCCTTAGTGACAAAGCAGGAGAAGGAGAAAGTATGCGCCAGAGTGCGTAGGGTGTTCCGCCTTGTGGGCGGAGCGACAAAGCAGGAGAAGAAGAGGATTTCCACCTGAGGGGTGAAGACTCGAGCTACAGGCAAGAGTGTGTGTCTACCGCTAGCAAGCGAAGACGCGTGGCAACAGCTGCGTGTGGGAAGCCGACGTGTTTCCGGCGAAGCAGTTTGAAGCTTGGAGAGCGGCCAAGTGAAGACGTGAGGTTTCCTGGAAGAGAAACTTCGGGGGCAGTGGAACGACAATAACGCTGGACTTTGAGTGAGTGATTCTCGGAAGAGTATCATCCAGACTTTTGTTCCCAGAACTTTGGACTGAATAGGTTTTCTAACTCTTTAGTCTTTAAGTGTCTTGGTTGTTCAATGCATGCGACGGCATTGTAGTGCGTCTGTGTAGTGTTGTCTGTGTCTGTTGTTTCGAGAGTGGCTGATTGTGCTGTGTAGTACATTGTTTGATTGGTGCCATATTGTATTCAACTATTTTCGAGTGTGCATACTTGTGTATTGTTTTGATCTGTCATACTTGAGAATATAATTTTGTTTTGTCTATCAACTCTCGGCTCTGACTTGTTCTTTGGGCCACAGCCAGCGTCCGCTGGCACGCCAAATAGGACACCTTCTAAATTGTCCACGCTTTCGTGGTGCGGTTCGGGGGGGCCGATACTTCGGCCCTTGGAATTAGCCAGGCGATCGCCTCCCGAATTAACGGGACCAGTGACAATTATTCTGGCGTCTGCGACAGGACCTTTTGGTGCACAGTGTGTTCAAAGTAGTAGGAAAGAGCCTCGAGTTGTTGATACTGCTATCGGAACGATTTTGTGTGTTGCTCAGTGTTCTCCTTAACGAGTGCAGGAGAGTGTTCCGATAGACTGATTTAGGCAGATATTTTTTGCACGCGGCAAGGTTTTATTTGCGAGGCACAATGGATCTCGAAAAGTTAGTACCTCTTGGTGAGAAGATGGGTCTTTCTGGCGCTGAACTATGGATGTGGGTCACCCAGAAGGAAAAAGAAGAAAAAGAGAGGACCAAAGGAGAAAAGGCAGCTGAGCTGGAAAAATAAAGGCTCGCGGCCGAAAGAACCAAAGCGGAAAAAGAAGCTGAGTTGAAGAGAGAGAGGTTGGCAGCTGAGAGGGCCAAAGAAGAAAAAGCGGTTGAGTTTGAGAGATAGAGGATGGCAGCTGAGGCTGAGAGAGCCAGGAAAGAAAAAGCAGCTGAGGTTGAGAGAGAGAGATTGGCAGCTGAGAGAGAGAAAATGAAAGAGAGGCAAAAGAGCAACAGCTGAAAGATGAAAGAGAGGCAAAGGAGCGACAGCTGAAAGAAGAAAGAGAGCAGCAATTGAAGTTGGAGCTGGAGAGAGAAAAGCTGGCCACTGAGAGGGCGAGAGAAGAAAGAGAGGCAAAGGAGCGACAGCTGAACGAGGAAAGAGAGGAAAGGGAACGGCAGCGGCAGCACGAGATGGAACTCGAGTGGCTTCGTTTGCAACAGCGAAGTGAAACTTCCGTCCAAGCTAGAGTTGAAAGCAGTGAACGGGAAGATCATGGCTTCCGCTTGAACCAAAGCAAGCTGCTCGTAGCGTTTGATGAAAGGAAGGACAACCTTGACGCGTACTTTCACCGATTTGAGACGATCGCGAGGAGCCAAGATTGGCCGGAACATCAATGGGCAACTGCTTTCAGTACTTGCTTGAGTGGTGAAGCGCTCAGTGTGTACGGTAGGCTTGCGCCTACCGATGCAGCCAACTATGCAAAGGTGAAAGCTGCTTTGCTGAAGCGATTTAGATTTACTCTGGAAGGTTTCCGGGACAGATTTCGGACAGGAAAGCCAGCTGATGGTGTGACGGCTACGCAGTATGCCGCCCGACTTTGCCATCAATTCGACAGATGGATTGAACTTTCAGGGACAGTGCAGGAGTACAATGAGCTTAGAGAGCTCCTAATCAGAGAACATTTTCTTACTAGTTGCCACCCAAGCCTGTCGCTGTACTTGAAAGAGAGGAAGGCAGTGTCACTTGAAGGAGTGCTTAAATTGGCTGATCAATTCTTGGAAGCACAAGGTGGCACAAACTTGGCCAGAATCGAAAAGGAGTGTCCCAAAGATTCGAATAAATTGGCACCCGAACAAAAGAAGCGTGCACCAGAGAGTGTTCCGCGATATTTTTTCTGTAACCGAGTGGGTCATCGCGCTAACAACTGTCGAACTAACTTTACGAGTCCCACGGTCGTAAAATGTTTCAAGTGTGTCATACTGGGCACAAAGCAGACGCGTGTGGTAACAGTCCAGTCAAACCCACCAGGTATCCTGTGTGCTAGCAGCGCCGAAATCCGATGATAACGCCATCACCGACTGATTCGTAGAGTTGGAAAATGGGGAGAAACTTCCTATTGTGGGTGCTGTAATGACAAAACAGCCAACCGGTGTTACGAAGGGAATGCCAACGCTGCCTGGAAAAGTTGCGGGCAAGAAGATTACGGTGCTAAGAGACACCGGTAGTTCCACGGTTATCGTGCGGAGAAATTTGGTATGGAAAGGTGAGTTGACAGGCAAAACTAAACCGGTTTGCCCAATTGACAGTACGGTTCGGATGCTTCCCGAAGCAGAAATTGAGGTTGAAACCCCGTACTTCAGCGGGAAGGTTACTGCTCTATGCATGACGACCCCCCTGTACGACCTCGTCATCGGAAATATCGACAGGGCGCGAGGGCCAAATGATCCAGAATGTTTAGGGGGAAGACCCGAAGATGGAGCCTCCGCTGACACAAGGACCGCGAGATTCAGCAGAGAACAACCCTGTGAAGGATTTCACCCGAGCCCAAGGTGAAGCCTGGGCGCAAGAGACAGCGAATGAGAACATGGTCGTATTGAATGACTTCACGTGCTGGGCAGCTGGACTTACGTCGGCTTGACCTCAACTGACCAACAATGTAACGACGACGGAGTCGGCCAGCCAGGCCCAATGTCGGGACATGAACAAGCGGGTGAATAACTGGACAGGATCAGTTGAGCGTTACGACCCGTTAACAATGTCGGAAATGACAACGATGGCTGAGACGCCGCCTCAGATACCATCGGTGGAAAGGGCTCGCCGGAACAAAACGAGGAAAAACAAGAAGAGATCGAGCGAGCACTGCAAGAAAGGACGCAAGCGCAGCTCGAAGTACACGGGATAGGTGTTGAGGTCGAATCGAAATGTGTTTGAAAGTGCTGAGTGCAATAGGTTAAGTTAACGTGATTGTTGTCCTGTGTCTCGAGTGAATCAAAATTTTTGTTACGGTGATGTTATGTATAGTATTGTACAATTGTTGTAATGAGAGAATTTCGTACATTGGTATTGTTTGGAAAATGTGATGGAGTGTTGTACTCATGTACCTATGGTTACACTCTATGTGTTGTGAGATTGAATCGCAATGTACAATTGTATTGAGTGATCTATTGCGAATGTGACGTGTGATGAGCGACGGACTATGTTACAGTCTTTGAGAGTGTGGGGACTGTTCGCGCTTGTTTGTGGGGTTTTGATTATTACGAGATAATATTCTTAAAGTGGGGGGCGGTGTAAGAAAACGAGCGTTCAAAAAAGGGCGCGCCGCCAAATTCTCGCGGCGAAGCGCCGAGAGGACAAGGATAAAACAAAAAAGAAAACAAGCATCCAAAGACTCCCCGTGCGCGCGTCCCTCTCCTCTCGGAAGCGTAGGTTCGCCAACGAACCTCCTCGCCTCGGCGGCCGAGCAAGCCCTAGAGAGTTCTCGATGGAAAGGGGCGTGGTGATGCCGGGTTGCGTCATCCGTCGCGGACGGCCCTCGTACCGTTTCGCGCTTTCCCCCAGCCTTCGCTGCGCCTCGCGCCGACGAAATGATGAGAATTTTCTGGAATCTCGCGCGGAAGGTATTTAATCGAGCAGCGGAGATGGGAGATCAGGAGAAGAAGGAATTTCGCGCCGGAGTGCGTAAGGTGTTCCGCCGTGTCGTCGGCGAAGGTTTTGTCCTCAGTGACAAAAAAGGAGAAGAACGAAGTTAGCGCCAGAATGCGTAGAAATAATAGATATAGATAATAGAATACGTAGATAAAAGCTGCATGTAGGCAGCCTGACTGGTCCCACCTACCAGGACAATAACAGCAGCAGCAAACATTAGCAAGCATTCTTTCTTGTCACAATAGTAAAATAGAAATACACAAAGAAAATCAATAAGAGAGGAAGAAAAAAAGTTTGAAACAAACATTCTCAACAGACACAATCATTAAAAACAAACATTGGTGTTTTTGAAATTAGTTGAAGCATTCTCTTTTTGTAAATATGACGTATGTTGTCATTACTTAATTTATATTTGTTTAGTATTGAAGGAAGGTGGTAAGAAAGTGTTTGAAAACCGTAGTTTTTGCGTGGTCGCGGAGCTGCCCAATGTTCGGTGTGTCGGTTTATGCGATAGGATTGAATTATTGACAAGTTAGCAATGTTCGTCATATGAGTACTGCCCTTAATCATTTCATGTTTAAAAGAACCTATAAGCTGATACTCATAAAAGTTGTCAACTCGAATAATTTTGAACTTGAAAAATAGGTCACGCGTGTGCTCAGTATAAGGTACATCAGCAATAGTCCATAGAGCTTGCTTTTGTAGTGTGACTAAATTTTCTAACGATTGTTTAGTGCTGTTTGACCAAATGAGGTGACAATAGCGCAGATGTGAAGCAAAGAGTGCATTACAAATCATGATTTTTTTTTTGTTTTCTTGGAAAAAGTATTGGTATGTCACACAAAAAAGCTTGACATCCGTAATCACATATAATGATTTTTAAAAGGAATGCAATGCAAGACTGAAACGTGTGATCGGAATGCAATAAAGACAAACGCAAACAAAGCTAGGCAGAAGCCACCTAACAAGAAAAGAAAACCTTCGAAAAGTTATTTTCCTAAGCAGCATGAATACCTCTTTGAGAAAAGCCGCTGACTTTGAAGGGATCCATATAATTTCATTCTTTCGTTTGAAAATGAGAGAAAGGGTGGAAGCTGTCGCAGCCACTCAAGACATTCGGTAAGTGTGTGCAGGTGTTTCAATTTACCATAATCTCTTTGAGACAGAGACATACACTGTTTGCGAACTTCTTTGTTAGCGTGAGCATGAATAACAACGTAGGTAAACTTGTGACCTGATGTTTTGGCTGTACTTTAGACTGGTTCATTGCTATAAATTATTCATTGCGTCAGTGGGCAATTGACATGTCATTTTTTATGACGTTTATAATTTATGTAAATGCAGACTTCAAGAAATCATGGTTTTGCTTGAAACAAAGGTTTCGTTACATTTATTGGCATTACTGATTGGCACATAAGGAGCTATTTTATTGTGCACCAGCATAGGCAGCAGAAGACACTGAAGCTCGAATCGGGATCGGGTCAAAGATAATTGCTTGTTGTGTAGCTGCTGCTCTTACTTCACTTCTGGATTCTGCCTTACTCAAAAAAAGCAATTTGGTACACGCAAAATTTAATTGGTATAGTAATCTTCGCTATTCAGATTTAGTAATTGTGTGCCTCGGATGATATTATAAATCAAAGCTTTCAAATCTTCACCGTAGGCTATTTTTTTACATTCTTTACCCAGCTTACAGCTTTAGTGTAATTGCGGCAGAACTATAAAATATATTTTAGAAAAAAATTATTCAGGGACCATAGTGATATTTTTTAAGGAAGAAGAGAAATGCGACAAATATCAGGACTTTTATTCAATACCAACTAATGCACTGTGAAAATTGTTTTTTGATGGGCCTCTAACCAAGAATACCAGTTTGTTTTCCCCGATCATTTATTTTTTTTGCTTATTCTTCAACACGTATATATCATTTCCATTACCTTAGTTCTTTCAGTCTCCATTTTCTACTCGCTCACCTCAGTCGTGTCTTTTTGATCTTTGAAAAATTTCGCATCCCATCAAATGGCTCAAGTAGTGTGGTTACTCACTATTTTCACTAGCTGATAAGAGATAGCACAAAATATGCGTAACATTAGCCAGAAAAAGTTTTTTTTTGCAAAGTGGAAGCGGGAATGCACTATACATACTCTTATCGCCCCCCTACATATTCACCTTTGTACGTACGTACGTACGTACGTGTGTGTGTGTGTGTGTGTGTGTGTGTGTGTGTGTGTGTGTGTGTGTGTGTGTGTGTGTGTGTGTGTGCGCGCGTGTGCGTGGTGCTCCACTCGAAGCTGTTGCTGTGTTGCTGTGGCTTCCATGTTACCGTGCATGCTCTGATTATTCCAGCCATTCACTGATTGGCTCAAATAATGGTGTTGCATAATTCGAAGCAATAAAATAGAAAGGGAGAAGTTATGCGGATAGGCAGAGACGTTAAAGAGAAAGCAAATATGTAGTAGGCTACCCTTCTAGGGGAAGGTTTAAAGAGAGACAGAAAAGTAAGAAAGGAAAAACGAGAGAGGGAGGAGAGAGGGAGGAATAAATTAATGGGCGCGGTCGTCTGATTGAACTGTTCCTTTTCTTTTTCAGCGCGTGCTTCCTGACTCGAAAAGAGCCAACATATTACAACATTCCTAGCAATACTTTCTAAAGATTACACCTCAGCAAAACATCGCCATCACTCCTGCCTCAACCTAAATGGGGATTCATTAATATTCCATATAGAAGTAACTATTTTTCAATAATTGCAGCACATCAATACAAAATGCATGTCCCCCACGTGTTTCCAAATGTATCATCGACAACTAGAATTGGGACAGTTTCACAAAATTACTCTGTTAACTTGGACTAATGGGGTGTTAAGCATAGAGGCAGCTGAGGGCTAGCATAGCGCTTTTTTATTGATGCTGCAACTGAACGTATTCCACAAACATGTGAATGGTCAGGCAAAGTACGAGTCCCATGGTCGTAGAGTGCCATAATGCATTCAAATAACAAAAAAAACTTCAGTCCTGCGTGGAAGGCGCAGCGAAATCACGACGGAAGCTAGAAGAGTGGTTTTTGAGAGCCTTTCAGAATACCACTGCAAGCACATCTGCTTGATACCCACTGCGGCATTATGCATTAAAAATGTTTGCGTAGTAGGTGGGTATTTGCTATCCTATTTTTCGTCATTCTTTTGAGGAGCGTGGTATCCGCTAAACATTTGCAAGAAATTTTTTGTCAATTGTTCATGAAGTGGCTGACGAGGAATTATGGCTCAAGTGGATGTGAGCCACAGTTAATAGGGGAGCAAGAACACGCTTTCGTAATGGGTTGGAGCATTGGACGAACCATTCGCTATGCTATCACAGTGTGCGACGACTGGCTGTTTTTCGCTGTTTTAAAACGCTTTATAAGCCAAAATCAGGCGATTGCTTTCCCGACATCAAGGCTGCCTAAGGCTAGTTTGCCAACAATTCACAAGCCCCTGTGTGGCTCAGTGGTAGAATACTGGGCTGGGACCCAGCGGACCTGAGTTCAAGACAGCGAGCCCCACTGTGCCACTCGTGCTAGGTTTTTTTCTGATTTCGCGCGATGTGTTTACGGACACCGGTGGTGGTGGACAACTTCGCGTGACCCGAGTTGTGATCTCATAACACCTTTCACTGTAATAAGGCATGGATGTTGTTTCGGGGACTCACCGACAGCGGAGAATCCTATAAACATTAGGGATATTATGTCGCAAGAGAGGAGATTCTGCTAAAAGAGGTGATGAGAAATATGGCATAAATTTATATTCACTTTGAAGTCATATACACCAAAGGAGGGCAAATTCTTGAACAGGATGAGAAGAGTAGAAGGAAAATGTATTCACCACTTCTGCTGAACACGAAAGGTGACAGATCGGAGGGTCAGGCAAACACCCTCGGGGCAAACTTCAAACAGGTCTCAAACTCACCACTTTATAGCGAAGCATTCCAACATTACAAAGCTAGAATAGAAAAAGATAGATTAGAACGCCAATCCACAACACATAATGAACCTTTCTGTTTGGCTGAACATGTCTCACTTATGTCTCACCTGCTGCAATAAATCTACCCCAAACCCGGACCGTGAGGCATATGAAATACAGAAACACCTTCCTACCGAAACCCCAAAAGCCCTCCTCTCCATGTATAACGCGGATATGCTTTCCCAGCAAGCTACCCCGAGCCTGAAAGGAAGCCATCGTTTTCCCAATTATAAAACGAGGCAAGGCTAATTGCGTGAACTAGTTGTCTTTGCAAGGTCCTTCAGAAAATGATAAACGTGGCTGATGCACTTTCTTGAAACTAATGGCCCGCTTGGCCTATACCAGTGTGGGTTTCGAGAGGCTCGGTTCACCGTGGACTGTCCTGTCTGTATTGAGGCACAAATCCGGGACGCTTTTGTTGATTACCAATTTTTTTCTCTCTGTGTTTCTCGATAAAGAAAAGGCGTATGACACTGCATTGTGCTTTGTCATATCACGAGACCTGCAACATTTAGGTGCGTGGGGTACAGTGCTGACAATCATCGAAAGCTACTTGTCCAACCGGACTTTTCATGTTCGTGTGGGCATCGTCTTATCCCGGATATTTGTCAAAGAACAAAGAGTGCCACATGAAGGTGTCTTGAGTTTTGTGCTTATTATAGCAACTCCTTGCGCCTGTATATTTTACGCAATATGTTTTATTGCATATATCACGATGATGTACATGTTTTAAATCGTGCGACCTCTCATTATGTGAATGTCAAGCCCAATGAGGTTCGAACAAGGTTTCTCAGTAACCAGATGATGGGGCGTAGCAAGGGTAGGGGCACACCGGTCACATGCCCCACTTCCCCTTCTCCCTGAATATTATTTGTCACCATGGTATAGAGAGCGAAAAATGGTCATTTTAGGCGGATGCACCTCCCAAAACCAAAATGCTTCTTCCTCCCCCCCTCCCAAAAAAAACATTCCTGGCTATGCGCCTGGGTAGATGACGGTTGTAATAAACTTCATAAGCGAAAAAGCACTTGCGTCTTGTTCTGCCGAAAGTGGGGCCTCCACCTTGACCCCGACATTGACCTGCATTGTCAACGCCTATTTGTCAACATTGAGCAAAAGTCTTTTGGCCTATAATTGACGCAAAACTAGCCTTAAAACCATACATAAAATATTTTTGAAAACTAGTTTAAAAACCATGAATATTTCGAGTTTTGTCACGCACTACATAGGGCATTGACAGGAAACCCTTGATAAATTTATATAAAAGCCTTCTACGCACGCGCCTAAAGACTACGGTGGTATAACCTATCAGTTTGCGACACCAATAGCCTTGCAGATGCTTGACGCTGTCCACCAAATGCATTCGTCTTTCTGTAGGTGCTTTTCGAACTAGCCCTCTAGAAAGCCTGTACGTAATATCAAATGAATGCTTCGTCACTCAACCTGCAAAGATGGTACATGTCTTTGCTGTACATTCTGAAGGTTAAGGCAGACGAGAAACATTCCACTCTCTTTAGAGTTCCTAATTTATCCAATTCCGCTTTGTTCAACAATCATCCTTCACTGAGACAGCCCTACTGACTCTATGTGAGAAACCTTGCTGAAGAAACTGGCGTGCCATTCTTAGAGTACCATTTTGACGGCTCCCGGATTATATGCGTCGCATTATAACTACACTATAGTGGTAGATTATAGACTGTGATTCTTCTTTCGTGGAAGGTACAAAACATGCTACTACTGCAAATATCCACACGCACTTCACCGAACTCCAACGCAAGTACACCTGCTCAAAGTTCTTCTCTGATCCTTAAAAATCTCACACTGGTGGGTCTTATGCCACTGTTTGTCCATCTTTTTCTGATTCCGGTATTCTGTACACCAAAACAAGCATACTTACTACCGAAGCTCATGCAATATCTGTAGCATTCAATCATATTAAAGAAATAACTACAAAGTGCGGTAATATACACGGATTAACTGAGCACAGTAACAGCTTTGAAAACTTTGAAAAACCATAAAACTTTTTTTGTCAGTTTACTCTTTTGATTCACTATCTACGCCCTCAGACGGCATGTTGTAGTGTGCATGGTTGCCAGGGCACCTTCTGATCGGGGAAATGTGTTCGCGGATAAGCTCGCTGCATCCGCTCAAGATAACTCTCGAGCTAACACATCTATAGCTGTTTCTGCCCTTGATCTGTGGCCTTTTCTACGACAGGAGCTCAGGTAGTGCTGGCAGCTCCTATGAAATCGGCAAACGCCAAACAATTTACATGTAATCAAACTAAGAATTTGAAATCGGCCAACAGATCACGCTACGCACAAGTCACACTTACCAGGCTACCCATAGGACACACACACAGCACACGGGCATAATTACTGTTTCGCGGCAACCCACCCATTTGTGAGATTTCGGAAACCACTTACGGTTCTCCACTTTCTCGTGAGTGTATACGATTTAGATGCTGTTGGAGAAAAGCAGTTTTTGTGGCCCTACCAACAACAGCTTTCAGTACATCCTATCACATCCATCGGTAAGAACACGCTTTTTGATCTCCAATAACTGTTCTGTTTTTTTTTAAAGATGCACATAGTTTTCGCACCATATTCTGTGCTGATCTGTTTTTTTTTCTTTTTGGTATTGCAAGCACAATGGGGACACCGGTTGGTTGCTTGAAATGCATTGTTCAATTCACAATCGACTTTCTGCGTCACCGTAGCACAAATAGTGCACAGCATGATTGATTCTTACTTTATCACCGCATTGTTTGAAGCTGTCTTAGTCGGTGCGAGCGGGCTGTGTTGTAAAGTAAAGTTTGCAACAGCAACGAGGCACGCTGTACTACTGGCACGTGCATGTTCATATCCGGAACAAGAAGGTACTTGCCGAATCATTTTGCGTATCAGAGAGAGCGTGAGAAAACGATTCAAAGAAATCGCCATTTAAAAAGCACATCTCGCTGTGTTAAAGTACTGAGTGAATAATTGACAAAGCGTGAGATCTGGGCAGCTATAAAGACGGCCATTTCGCTTCGCTCTAAAGCATGGTTCGCAAAGCTTTTGTATATTCTTGGCCCATAAATGTTCTTGCTCCGGCAGTTCTGCGAGATCTTCTGTGAACGTGCTCAACGAGTTTTTGCATCAGGCATGGGACCGCTTTTTACCTCTAAATTTTGTTGCCAGAACGCTTCGGTCTCCCTGTTTTTTTTGCCCCCCCCCCCCCAAAAAAAAAGAAGGCGCGCCCCTTAAAGTTATTGGCTTCTTTTTTCGGTCAAAGCTAGATGAAAACTACAGCGTGTATGCTCATAAACAGCGCATATACTCGCTTCCATCTATTACGCACAATGTATAAGCAGCTAAATCTAAAACTTCATTGCTTTAGAATAAGCGTATGAAGCCCTTTGAACGCAACTGATAATTGTGCTGTTGCTATTGATTCTCGTTCCACGTTCGTGCTAGGTTATTGTCTGCATCAATGAATGAGTGGCTACAGGGTGGTCGGCTGCTGCCCGAAGGCCGCTGGTTGAATCCCGGCTCGGGCAATCGCAATTTAGTGAAGAGGAAATGGTAGACAACCGTGTACTGTGCGATATATTTGCACGTTAGAGAACACCAGATGGTCAAAATTTCCGAATTTTTCCGCTACGCCATCTTTTATCGTTAAATCCTGGTTTCGTGCTGTCACATTTGATTTGTATACTGTGATATTGTGAAAGGGGTCATCTTGTCACGCCAGACGGTAACGTCTTTGCGCTCAGACACAAGCGATTAATGGCGACACAAGTTAGTTACGCGAGACCTTTGACATTTCTATTAGCTATCTTTCACTAGGACATATTCGACATTGGGCTGCTATCACTTATAGAAAAACTTACTCTAAGTTGCAATGCGCTCTCAGAAAGTGGCCGTATTTAGGGCGTCTCATCGACACTCGACAATAACTGTGAAGAATGAAAAAAACAGAAGAAGACAAGCACCCGTAGCACCAAGTCACAGGAATGTCCGCACGGATTTTTCAGAAAGAGAAGCTTCTCAGTTGCCATAAAATTTTTCCTGGTCTGGGGTTTGAACTCAAGACTAATTGAGTTAACCAAGAAGCTAGCAATTGACAGCGTGATTGTGAATTCTTCAATAACTTGAAGCACATGGAGACAAGTATTGCAAATGAGTTCTGCGGAAGCTCGCAAGGTTTAACTTTTCGAAATCCGCAAGGCTGAAACCCGCAAAGTCAAAACCCCGGAACAGGGTGAATTTTGTCGGCAACTGAGAAGCTTTTTCTTTTTCTGAGAAATCCGCATGGATTACCTTGTGGCTGTGTACTTTGTGTGTTAAATTGTAAAGATGTCCTTTCGTTCAAATTTGTATGTCCGTGTGGGCAAAACAAGTTAATTGATTTTATCAAATGTAATTTGTATTAGAAGGTAATATTTTACTACAATATAAAAATTGTTGCCTACAATTGGGAAAATCCAAAACCGAAGACACATCAAAGGACTGCAGATATTTCGCACACATATCACATCACGTATGTCCCATTTTAAGCTTTTGTTCGAGGGGCAACTAGAACCAAACGCAATACATATGCGGCCACCCTTTACAGGCCAGTTGAACATACTTATTTTTTTCATATATACCCTAATTCCCATTCTGACATTACATAGGGAGTTTAAGCTGTAAAATAAATTTACAAATCAAAACAATGTTATTTTATAATGAAAATGGTAAACAAAGCAAAATCCAGTTTAACAGGCAAAGTTGCAGAAATGAAAAATCGGTGACTTATATGAAAACTCAACAAGAGGGGCACGACTAGAGTCCCAATAGGTATAAATGTGTATAAAGAATATTGCCATAGAAAGAAATACAATAACAATGAAAGAAGAATAAGCTTGAATACATACCTACAAACACGCATAAATAGATTAGTCATGTTTAAGAAAATATTCAGCTCATTTACAAAAGCGGCATGATCAATGATTGGAGCAATGTCCCCCGGTAGTGTGTGTGACTTGAAGTAATAGTGATATCTTATACATGTTTGTGCGTGAAAAGAAAGGCTGTAATTTGAATTGGTGATAAACACGTTTGGAAATATTATAAGGTGTGTTTTGTGGGCTTCACGAAAACATAATTTACCATCATAAAATATATGAAATGTGACAACAGTGACGACAGTCTGCGTTTTTCAAGAGAGGGTAATAAGAGTGAGTGTTTAATATCTGTAATGCTGTAGTTTCGAGAATACTGCTTGGTGATAAATCTTGCAGCTCTATGTTGTATTCATTCGAGTTCATGGACGAGATTGATTGATGTGGGATACAGATGATCGATGCATATTCAATCTTTGAATGGACAAGTGTAATGTAGGCTAGCTTTTTAGTGGTAGAGTTCGCCAAGTACTGGTTTCATTTATTAAAACAAAGTGTTTTTGACGCCTTACTAATTATAATATCTATGTGCTCCTTCCATGATAGATCAGATAATAAATGAATTCCGAGGTATTTAAACATGGATACTTTTTTAAACGGGGACAACTTGAATTTTATACTGGTTCTGTTCTGTTTTTTGTGCTCTTGTAAATTTTATGGCTTTACTTTTGGAGGCGTTAATTTGCACTTGGCACTGTTGACACCAAAGGGCAAGATTATGAAGGTCGGACTGTAATTATTCGTAAGCTTTGGTGCTGTCAATATTTCTGTAATGATGCAGTCATCTGCCAACAATCTGATTATCGTTGATAAACCATGTGCAATGCCGTTTATGTATTTGAGAAAAAATTGGTTCAAGGACCAATCCCCGCGGAACCGCAGACTTTACATGTGAAAGTGAAGATTAGTGTCCATGGACATAAACTGATTAGCTGCGGTTGGTCGGAAAACTTGTTATCCATGTAATAATTTGGCTGTTCACGTTCATAATTGTTAACTTCATTATTAGACGGATGTGTGAAACTGTGTTAAAAGCTTTTGTAAAATATTGAATACAGCGTCCATTTAAAACTATTGTCAATGGTTCGTCTAAATCTGTTATCAATGCAAACAGTTGAGTTTGACATGAACGACCACCAAAGAAACCTTGCTCATTGTTGCAAAAGAAATTTCGTTCCGATAGAAATGTCATGACAGTGAATGATGTGATGTGCTCTAGCAATTTACAACATATGCTCGTTAGTGAAACGGGCCTGTAGTTAGATACAATGGATGAATCGTCGGATATGAATATAGGAACTACGCACGCACTTTTCCAGGTGTCAGGAGCGCATCTTGTATCGACCGATTGCTCAAAGATGGAAACTAAAAATGTTCATATAGCTGTTTTGTTAGTTTCAACAGTACGGCGCAGATTTTATCTGGTTCGGGAGCTTAACTAACTAAAATGCGATGTATAGCAGCCCCTACACTCTGCCGAGTGAATAATAGGTCAGGCATTAGAGCGTTTATTTTGGAGAAATTGATATTCGGCGGTATTGGTTCTTCTGATGTAAAAACCGTGCAAAAATAGTTTAGTTCGTCTGCAATATCGGACTGCAAAAGCGGCCCACCGTTCTTTGATGATTTTGGGTTGACTTCTCAAAGCGTTTTAGAGTTGTTTTTTTTAAGTTGTGACAAGTTGTAGTTGTGAATCTTCCCTTTCGCTGCGTCGATTTCCGCTTTGCACAGTCTTGACTGGAAAAATAGCCTGAGTACCTACAGGGAAGTGCGAGTAGTGCACGTTTGGTTCAATTCGCCACTGAAGTGTCTTTCATTTTCAAAGTCTCGGCTGAAGTTATGCGGGACACCCTGTATAGACAAGAAATGAAGAGTTTTCAAAAAGTATAGAAGCCCGGTGCTTCTGGTTACGCTGCTGGTTCTTTGACTATAACAGGCAGCACAAATAAAATAAAACTCTGGCTTCAGACTGCTCCTGTGTTGATGAGGGAAGGATATGAACGAAGAGCATCTAATGACATGATTTTCATTGTCGTGTGACTACGTGGTCAGTCGCACATTTGACTGAAGTTGACAGTTATGTTGAATAGTAACAAACAGAATTCGACATAAAACAAAAAAAAACTAAACACAGTGAATATGTAACCTTTCCTGGCACTTTGACTGCTCTCTACTTCAATACACAGTAGAGCTAGCTTTTTCATTTGCTTCTTCACACGCTCCGCACCAATATCAGCACGTATAACGTGTGTTCTTAAGAGCAACGAAGTATTTCATTATGCCAAAGCCACACTCAGACGCAAGTTCTATGTGCTTACTGAAAAAACTCCACATGTTAGCAATAGCTATAAAAACATCACACCGTAGGTTCTTCCCGCATCACTACGTTCACAAAGGGAGCATAAAAAGCATATATTGGCGGCCTTTTTTCTCTAATTTTTTGCTAAGAGATACTATTTGCTGCGTCATTGAAGGGGATGCGGACTACTATTTCTTTTCACGCCACAGCGAAAACCTAGAAATGTGCCTTTGATAGATAGTGGAGGGAAATGTTGCGTAAGATTTGATCACTTCATGTAATAAAAAAAGCTATCGTGTATCTTAAACAAAAAAATCTTCTGAACAGACATTTGTCCCGTGGTGTGGAGAATTAACCTACCAACGCTCCACTGACCACTTTCGGTACGGTTACTGCAGCAATACTTGCTCTCTGACCACAGCGATGTTCTCTCTTCCTCAAACATATAAAAGGAGCATCTACCCTTTTTTCTTCGGTAATCCATTAAGGTGATAAATTACTCGATATTTGCACCAGTAAGAAAATCGAGCCAGACCAATCCGTGCTTTTGTTGGAGTCATATTGACAGTCGCCTTAGGTGTACTGACTCTTGGGGCGGAAACTTGGAGTATAAAAAGGATATCTGAGATGAACTTTGAAGCTAGGTAGCGTGTGACGGTACGGAAAATAGCATAGCAGTGACAGGTAGCAAAGCCAGAAGAATGAATCTCGAAACGAATAAAGGTTCTGATAACCAGTTCATATTGCCACGCGCGTTTCTTATTGAACCCTTGTTCGATTCGGTTTTCTCCTGTGAAGCTTGTCAGCAGTGCTCAGCGTTAACTGTGCCTTCCTGTTCGAGAAAGTTCGTGATTACTGTAGGTTGTTCTCTTAATATTGCGCGCAAGACGAGAACACTTGAGGTTATTCCAAAGCTTTCGCATCGACAAGTGATAAGACTGGAATATTCACGGCACATGTATAAACGTGTACGCACTTCACCACTTGTTAGTTGATCGACGACCGAGGCTGTGTTCACCACTTTCAGTGCAAATTTTACGGCTGTAGTCTGATGTTCAGTCTCTTGGCCACAAGTTCAGCCAAACAATAAGTTGCCTATTCACGTGTCCGTGACGTCGACGTCACGGACACGTGAAATTTGGTGGAGGTGCTTCCTAACTCATGTTCCGTACACACCCTGAAGTCGTGAGCACAGCCCACGTCATGAAGAAGATACCGACTCCGTCAGTGACAGTAGAGCCGGCCCCAGACTGCAAAAACTAGCCCCCAACCACCCCACCCTAAATGGGAACCTTACTAGACAACACATGAGCTGCGACGACAAAGCAAGCCGCCACGATGACAACATCTACGCAGCCTACACCTCTGCTTCTTTGTGAGCCGAATGGGCCGCCGAAAGTCCGACGGTCATCGAGCGAGGAACCGGAGAGCTGGTTGGAATCGTATGGACAGGAGGCCATCTTCAAGAATTCGAAGAATGAAGACAAGCGCAGGCATGTGTACACTTCGCCTTAGAAGATGCCGCTAAAACGTGGTTCGAAAACCAAGAGTCGGCGATAAAGTCAAGGGACGTTTCCTAACAGGGTTCTTGGCTATTTTTACCAGCTTCGTCCACAAATAGAAAGCCAAAACTCTTTTTGGCTCCCGAACCCAGCTACTCAAAGAAAGCGCCATGTTCTTGAGGGAAGAAATGACCTGACTATTCCACTACGCAGACTCCGAAATGGCTGAGGACAAGAAAGTTCGCTTTGTAGTTTTTGGCAGCAGTGGTCGTGGCAGCATTTGCAACGCATCAGACAAACATCTGGTGTTTTCGCAGGATCACTCCCTATACTACATTTCTGCACGCGCTGCCCGGCGACGTTGCAGCTACAGCACGGGCTATCGCCTGCATCACCGGTCATCTTCGACGTCATCGCCTCTTCTCCTACCCATCGGTGTCGACTACATAAAACGAAAATTCAGGCGGCGCCCTTCATTTTCGCAGCAGTGGTCGCGGCAGCATTCGCAACGCGCCTGACAAACATCTCCTGTTTTCGCAGGTTCGTTTCATTTGTATTCTCTTGTCGTAGGTTTACATTTTTTTGTTGCTGCCGCGCCATTTGCTCCCCTTTGAGTGTACTGTTTTCACGATGCCAGCTAACACAGGTCTTACCAAGGATGTAGAGGCATTGTGCAAAGAAGTTGATGAGCTGCGTAATAGCCCCTCCCTCTTCAATGATCTCTTTGAAACCATGAAACAAAAACAGGAATCTCTCCAGAAAGAAAACAAGAACCTTCAACAAAAAAATGAGTTACTGAGCCAACGAGTTGCTTACCTAGAGCAATATTCCCGCCAGAATAATCTTGAAATTAAAGGTGTGCCTACAACAAAGGTTGAGGATTGTATTGCAGTTCTTCAGCGCATCGGTGAAAGTGTTGGTTGTGCTATCTTTTCCGTGGACATTGATGTTGTTCACCGGGTGCCAACTAAAAATGAACCGAATGAAAAAAAATATAATTGCCAGGTTCCACTCAGGGGTGAAAAAAGCAGAGTTCGCAAACAAGGTAAAAAAAGCTCATCTTACTACAGGTGCCATTGGTTGCACTGCCCGTCAGAAAAGACCAGTGTTTGTGAATGACCACCTGACCACTGAAAATAAGCGCCTGTTTGCTCAAGCACTATCGCTAAAGAAAGAAAAAAAAGTGGCAATTATTGTGGGTTGATAATTGCCAGATCAAGGCCAGAAAGGAGCCTGACAGTCGTGGTTTCCGCATTTCCACGCTCAGTGATCTGTCTATTTTTTCGCAACTTAGGCTAATACTGCATTTCCTATTCATGGATCTCGACCCTTTTCAACAGGCAAAGGAACTATTACACCGTTTCGCGAAGTGTCATCTTTCGCTTGTGCATCTCAACACGCGTAGTTTACCGAAACATTTTGACAATCTTGTCAACTTCATGATGCTCCTTGATCATAGTTTTTTGGTCATCTGTGTTTCCGAAACTTGGTTTTCATCATCAGATGACGTACTGTTTGTACTGCCAGGTTACCTCTCCGAGTTCGCTCACCACGCTAACAGCCGGCATGGCGGCTCTGCCATTTTTGTACGCAATACCATAACCTACATTCATCGCTATGACTTAGCCCTTACCACTTATAACTGCGAATCTGTATGGCTAGAATTTGATGGCTCTTGTTTTAATGGTACAAAAATAGTTCTGGGGTGCATTTATCGTTCATCATTTTCACCCTATATACCATGATTTCTGCGCTGCTCTTGTTGAAACGCTCACTCGAGTTAGCAACGAACTTAAGCATATAATATTCATGGCGACATCAATATAAATATTGCTGATATTTCTGACTCCTCGTGCTCGGAATATATAAAATGCTTCCAAGGAAATAAGCTTGAGTGTTCAATTACCACTTCCACACGCAGTGTTCCTGGTGGTATCAGCACTCTCATTGACCACATTCTAAGGAATATCACTACATATCATTCTGCCGGTTTTGTCGACTTTCCGCTTACTGACCACTTTCAAGCATTTTTTTTTTGTGTAGAACCCCAGGTGGTCAAAATTTCCGGAGCCCTCCACTACGGCGTCTCTTATAATCAAATGGTGGTTTTGGGACGTTAAACCCCACAAATCAATCAATCATTTTTTTGGCGAATAGTCACGCAAAACCTAAACTGAAGACTGTAACTAAAGATGTATTTTCAACCGACAAATTCCGTAACGTCATTTCTCGGACTGATTGGACATGTGTCCTAAACGATAGCACTGCTATTCCAGCCTTCCGTAAACTTTGTGATAAGATCACTGATGCAATGAATAAATATTCAAGTAAATCATCACATGTCAAAGGATATTCTGTTCTCTGACAACCTTGGATGACCAATGGTCTACTGCGCAGCATAGAAAAAAGAAAAACATTGCGTAAAAAAGCAAAAATGGAACCATTTAACTTATCACTTTTGCAGTGGTTTAAAAAGTACTCTAATACGCTTGCATGTGGTTAAGGGATACAAAGCGCAGCTACTACCAAAATCATATCCTTAACAATGGTAATGACAGCTGTAAAAATTGGCAATGAAATAAAAAAATTTTAAATCAGCAAGCTTCCGAGCCGGGGATTTCAAAAGTTGTTGTTGGTGAACGAGTGCTCACAAATGCCTCCGACATTGCCAATGGTTTAACCTACATATTTCTATGGCCAATGCGCCTATTTCTTCTGTTGTTTCCTCTCTCCCTCGATGCTCGCCTTCCTTTTTATTTAAGCCCTGCTGCCCCGCACGGAATTACTCAAGTATTTAAGCAACTAAATTGCACAGGTGCTGGCCTAGATAACATTCATTCGTTTAAAATAAAACTCAATGCCTCGGAGACTTCTATTCCTCTGGCCCACGTAATTAACCTAATGTTTAAGAATGGTGATTTTGCTGAGGAACTGTAAAAAAGGCAAAATAGTTTCAGTGTTCAAAAAAGGGGACCGCAAGCTATTCAACAACTATCGTCTGATAACTATGCTTCCTTCCTTTAGCAAGTTATCGAGAAACTGCTGGTTACTCGACTGACAAATTATCTGAACAAGTTTAGTCTTCTGACACCTTATTAGTTCAGTTTCAGGTCCAACGTTTCTTCAGAACTCGCACTAATCGAATTCACAGATTACCCTAAACATTCCATAGATATGGTCTTATTCGCCGGGGCCGTATTTGTGGATCTTTCAAAACCATCTGACACTATCAATCATGCCATCCTTTTCACAAAATTGGACTCTTATGGTATTTGTGGTTCGACACTAACGCTTATACGTAATTATCTGTTGAAGAGATCTCAGCTTGTTCTAGTCGGCGATTCTTTAACTCTAATACCATAAACCGAGGTGTTCCTCAAGGTTCAATACTAGGACCTTTCCTTTTTTCATTGTACATCAACGACTTACCAAAATGTCTTAATTCATCTAGATGTTACCTATATGCCGATGACAACACCATATTTTCCTCTGATAGTAACTTAGATTGCTTACTTAGAGAATTAAACAAAGACGCAGCCAATATCGTACAGTGGTGCCGTAATAAGCATCTCGTAATTAACCCGATTAAAACTACATTCATGCTATTTCACTCTCCACGTAAAACTATACTATTCGTGCTGTGCCTAACCATAGACGCGCATGTTATTCTCACGTCTGACTCAACCACGTTTCTTGGTGTTACCATTGATTCTCACCTAAAGTTTGATAAGCACATTGCCGCTATTTCGTCCAAAATTTCTTTTGGAATTTGAGTTCTGTGATAAACCCGCACTTACTTCCCTTTGCACATTCTTTGCTCGCTATACTTCGCCTTCATTCATAGTCACCTGACATACAGTTGTTCTTCCTGGGGAAACGCCTATAGGACTCATCTGTCCAAGATTACTCATTTACAGAGTAAAGCTTTGAGGATTATAACCTTTAGTCCCTTGAATGACTCCACTACGCCTATCCACAGTGATCTCAGCATTCTCTCTACCCATCATTCCATATCTCTGAAATTATATATGGTCATATTTCGCACGCGTCAGCATGATATTGAAATAAACAGTATTCCATCCCGTTATCTTATAAATCTGAATTCGACCAGATTTTTCTTACAACATAGTATACTCTTGCCGGTGCTGCACTCAAACTAAGGTAAACAGACAGCGTTGTTTTCTGGTATGTACCTCTGGAATTCACTAGCTACGTCCATTTAAATGTGCAGCAATATAGCATCACTTAAAGCACAATTAAAGACACACTCTTCAATATCTTTGCTAACATTTTATGGTACCATCTTTCACGTTTTCTTAACTCATATTTGTTTCATTTGTTTTATTTTTATTTGTCTTTTTCATCATTTGTCTTTTTCATCATTTTGTCTTTTTTCTTTTAGCAACTGTGTTTTCGCAATTGTTAATTGTTCTACGCCGTGCTAACTTAGAATTCGCGTCGATTTGTCTCAGAGTGTACTAATATATAGGTTTATGTACTATTGTTGCTTTTCATGCTTTTGAATTACCATAGTTTTTTCTTGTGTTTTTTTTTCGCTTTCCGTGTTTCGAATATGCTTTTCTTTTGCTCGACATTTTTCTGCCCTGTATTCCCATCAACACACTATCGCTAGGAGGTGCCCCTGACAGTATTTACTTCGGAACCTCCTTCTGTAATACTTATGAACCATGTCACTTGTATTTTCATGATGTCACAATAAACTTCAACTTGAACTTCCTTATCCGAAGAGTTAAACAGGAACTTTTCGCGGGCTTGATGCAGATCCCAATAAACAGTGTACAAGAGTTTGTCTCGGAAGCGACTACTATCGAGAAGACCCTGGACATGTGACACCACCAGTACAATCGCCATTCGACTCCTCAATTTCCAGATATCCAAGGGCTCTTCTCTGCCGAGCTGCGTGAAACGATCAGTGCGATCGAGCAGGAAAAGCTGTAAAAGAGACCTACTTGAAGATCGTGGGAGGAAACACATGGCCATTATCTAATCTTCCGTAGTTTCTACTTGATTAGTATAGTTCACTATCAAACGTTAAGCCCTAAGCCATCGATGCACGCTTAAAATTTTCGAAATATTCAATCATCAGAAACTTTTGTCACTGACGAAAAAAGAACGTGTAGTTTTTCTTTGGAACTGTAGGTGCCATTTGAAATCAGTTCGAGTATAGGAATGAAACAAAATGGCTGTCACTTAAGAGAGACAAAACTCAAGTTATCGCAATGCTTCCTATTTGAAGTTGCTTCTCGTCAGAGGCACTGTTAGGCCGTCGTCGAACCCATGAATGCGTCGCACTCGGCTTCAGATCGTTTACTTAATACGAAGGCCTCATCAATTACGCAGTTCGTTTGCTCCATGACCGCTGAATAGGCTCGTGCAATCGAAGTTCTTACAGGCAACTGAGAAGTCCAGTCATGCGTCATCAACCATTCAAAACTCGTAACATGATGCACCAACATTTTCCTCAATACGACAGAAAAACTGATGGGTTGAATTAATTAAGCCCATTGCGCTGTCGAGTAATCTGCCACAACTTCGAGCATCACTGCTTTAGTACGTTCGACATGAAAAAAGTCAGACAGAATGTGGTCCTTTGAAAAAGCTTGTCTGTGTGACTGCAAAATGTTTCATTCGGTGAAATTGCTGCGTTTTGTCTGCTTAGGCTTCAGTGAAATGTAACCCTCTATCCCTGCAATTACAGACTTATCTATCAAGTGAGTGTCCGTTAAGTAGCTTTCTATCCCACGAATATCGAAGATCATCATTTTGGAGGGAAACAAAGCAACGGCATGGCATTCAGTGAATTGAAAATTATAACTTTGCGTACAGCCACCGTCGAAGTTTGACAAACGAACCAAATGCACGACGAGCGCTCTCAAAGCAATGTCTGATTACCTATGCGCATGCTGGATATGGGAACACAGAGAGCCTCATCAAGTTTCATTTAGTGGCCCCGCCGCGGTGGTCTAGTGGCTAAGGTACTCGGCTGCTGACCCGCAGGTCGCGGGTTCGAATCCCGGCTGCGGCGGCTGCATTTCCGATGGAGGCGGAATTGTTGTAGGCCCGTGTGCTCAGATTTGGGTGCACGTTAAAGAACCCCAGGTGGTCGAAATTTCCGGAGCCCTCCACTACGGCGTCTCTCATAATCATGAAGTGGTTTTGGGACGTTAAACCCCACAAATCAATCAATCAATCAAGTTCCATTTAGTTAATTTTTTGCTGTAATTCAGAGGATAAGGTGTGAATATTGCTTCGCATGTGTACTCCTGGTGCTTTCAATATCGTAACTACGCCTCAGTGATCAATTCTGAGGTTGATACTGTTTTTATTTGCGAAGCATTCTCAGAGATTTTCGTTCACTTCGAGCTTATATATCTATATATCTACTAGCCGCGTAAGAATTTTAGCTCTCCTGGCCGTTTCGATAATGGTATCGATAAGAAAATTGGTAAAAAATAACATAACAGCATGGAGAGCAAAAGTGGATAGTCATAACATGAAAATAATGATATGCATTTCGAGAATGTCCTAATTTACACTTTATGTCTTGCTGATCTTGCGGTGGTTTTGTTCACATTACATATTGCAAAACTGGTATGGTATGACAAGACTCCTTGGCAAACAAAACTGACAAAGCCTAACGTGTAAATTATGACATGTATGTCATATTTATAGGTCATGACTACACGTTGCGCTCATGGTAGGCTCGTGGTCGTTTCGCTTGCTTCACAATACTAAAACTGGTATTACGGGACATGAATGAATCACGAAGGTATGTGACTGGTGCATGATAGTCATGATATGCATGTCACGTAACAACATGATGACATTCCACGCTCATGATGTGCCCGAGGCCGTTTCGCTAGCTTCACGTATACCAAAGTTGGTACGTGAATGAACGACGTCACAACGTAATGATCATGACTTGCGTATCATGTGAAGCATGACTACAACCTACGCTGCATAGCACGCTCGTTGCTATTTCGCTAGCTGCACATATACTAAGTTTCGTATCACGTGACGCGAATAGACCACGAAGGCAAATGACACGTCCAATCACAACATGCGGTCAAGTAAAACATGACTACATGCTACGCTCGTACCGTGCTCAAGGCCGTTTCACTAGCTTCACATATATCAAATGTGGTATTACATGACGTGAATGAATGATGAAGGTAAATTGCACATTGAAACACAATAGTCATGATACGCATGTTATGTAAAACATCACTGCATGCTGGGCTCACTGCGCGCTCGCGGCCGTTTTCAGCTCCTCATACACAGTGTTTGGTATCACGTGACGCGTAGACAAACGACAAAGGTAATTGGCACGTCCAAACATCGTAATCAGGAGATTAAAGCCATGTACGGCATAGTTTACGCTCGCCTCGTAACGTTGTGCTAATGTTAAAGTGACATATCAAGCTTTCTCATTCGTGCTTAGGATGTAACGGATTCTTTTCTTCAAGGGACCTGCCAATTTGTTTCCCTCGTTTGTCTGGCTTTCTTCCTGTTATGATAATGGCCTACTACTAAAAATGTAACTTATCATTGAATATAACCCAAAAGTTGTATTACATTGAGTGAGAAAAGGTTTTAGATACTCCAAAAACATCAAAATTTCAAAACAACAAGGTTGTGAACTGAGTGTACAAACGTAATATAGCGGAAGAATGCGGCTAATGTTTTCCTCCCTAAGTCCTATATTCTCCATTCATCGAGGAAAAGGAATTCTTTCGAGCAGGTCAACTGACAATCTATTAGCACGGTTAAATCTAGTCAGCTCGATATACATTGAGCTTCTGCGACAAAGCGCACAGGATTTCTGAGTACCTGAAATGCAAGGTTGCACCTCCACGATAGACCGTAATCAGCTACGTGCCGAATATTGCGACAAGCATTACCTGCCTGTTCGCATACATTTTTTTGTTGTTGTGAGACACTATGAAAGTCAGAAATTGCCTTCCGCACCTAAATTTTTTCTACAGATGGCAGCAAGTCATTGCAGGCTGCGATTAAGCTGCACCTTCTGTGGCATCGCGGGGTGTGGCAAGCGTTTCGTAATGGTCCACGGAAAGTAGGGCCTCAGTCGGAGCCTCAAGACAAGGTCGGTCGCTCCGCTCACGTAGGTTTCTTTAGGTATTATATGCACCTTCATTCTTGATGGCCTTACCTCTTCGCGTTGCTTATTGTGTAGTTGTAACTTATTCTCTCTCGAATTCTCCCTGATATTGCGCTCACACGAATCAATCACTAAATAAATAAAACAAAGGCAGCTCAGCACTAGCAGTGCTAAACACAAAGTACGAAGGTAGGCAGCTTTTTTACAGCGAATGCTGTTATGAGATCACAACTCGGGTCACACGCGGCGCCGCAGTTGTTTGCCACCACCGCCGCTAGTGTCCGTAACCACTATCTCACGAAATAAGAAACAAATTAGTACCAAGCACACAGTGGGGCTCGAATCCTAGAACACTGCGTGCAGGTACAATATTCTACGACTGAGCCACGCCGATGCTTGGGGCTCGTTCGCAAACTTGCCTTATGCAGACTTGATGCCGGGTAAGAAATTACATCAATATGAGTAATGAAGCGTTTTAAACAGTTAAATAACAACCAGGCATCATAAAATGAGAATAGAGTACCGAGTGGGTCGTCCAATGCTCCTACGCATGACAAAAGCTTGTTATTCATCAGCCAATATATGTGGAACAGACCGACTTCAGGAATAATTCCTCATCGGCGTCAGCCACCGCATGAATGATTTGCACTAAATTCCTTGCAAGTGCTTAGCGGATACCACGCTTCTGAGAAAAATGAAGGATGCCATAGCGGATGCCGGCCTACTACCAAGCAATTATTTTAACACATGCGCAGAGGGTAGCCAGCAGTGTGCTTGCAGCAGCTTCCGAATGAATGTTTGGAAAAAGCTCTGAAAGTCTGCTCTTATAACTTTCGCTGTGACTGTCCTGCACGTCCGCGCAGGCCAACTGTTTTTTTTTCTTTTCCGTTCTTGCCAAGTTGCAGAACTATCAACAAATGCTGAGCCAGAAATCGTCAGAAGAGAGGAATGAAGCTAGTGGACAAGTTTGGCGTCAAGCCAGCTGATATGGGATCGTTCTTGAAGAGTGGGATCTGTTCGCGGAACTGAGCTTAGAGCCACATCCTGCCCAGGACATAGGAGGCAACCCTGGAGGGGCCTGGTGACCGAGAGCGCGCTGTATTCGGGCCATGTGAAAGCAGGTCGTCTTTCCGGTGCATTATCTGGCGGTAGAGGTACTGTTATTCCTTGGAGTCTCAACCGAACATCATTGCTTCTGCAAAGGCAACCAGCGTCAGAACCAGCGAGCGAGCTAGTCTGAAGTTGTCTCTGGCAACCGCGTATCACGCAGGGCGTCCCAAGCTCCCTTTACCCACTTGTTTGTGTCCAGCCCTATGATGCAGTCGGCGTCAACTAGCCCGGCGCCTCTTAGGCAACGCGTGGCAATACCACTGGCCCTTGAGTGCAATTCATTGGCAGTTCCTGATTGGTGGCAGCTAATGCAAGGACAGGAGGCGTTCATGATAGGAGGTTGCTGATGCAAAAAAACCGGTGTTATTTTTTAGGGTGTTGCGGATGCAAGGATAAGCCCGGGCTAATAAATGAACCATGCGGTGTGGTGCCGAGCAGCAGACAATAGCATCAGAGCACCCAAAAACATCCTGGCTCTTCGAGCTCCTCAAGCTGGCGGCCTCAGTGCAAACAATGTAACGCCTTGGTTTAGGCTGTACATAAGTGTTGCGTTAACTCCCCGTCACATCGTCCGCTCCGCCTATCAACTCTGCGCATTTGCAGCCACGAGCTGAGAAACATGACCTTGGCACACTACACAACAGTCGTGACAGCGGCTTGACTGCAACAGGGTCCAGTTGTATGTAACTCGTACATGCATGCAACTTCCCGATATACGACTTGCGAGACGCACTGGCACATGTAACATCCGAAAGCATCATTGTCACGAAGAAATGGAAGGTGATGATTTACCCACTGCGCCTGGGCGAGAAACAAGGACTCGCCACGAGGGAAGCAATCACGCCAGAACAACCCTAGAATGAGGGATTCTCCCACCTAAGTTGACCCCGAGATTGCGAGCTACGATGCACTGTTTAATGAAACAAGTTAATCAATTCGTTTTTTCTGACTCTGAACCACCGCATAGTCACTGAGCAGTTCATATTAATGTCCACTTTGAAGCGGAAGCAGCTCTAAGGTGCACACATTTTTAGTGTCCTGTTTCATGTCCAAGCCTTCTCTTGCGAAATCGCGAGTAGCTTGTGGATTTCTCGGCGAAGAGACGCCGGACTCTTAGTAAGTGATACCTCAAAACTCCGCTTTTCTTTTCTTTGGTGAAATGAACATTCGTTATACTCAATGAAGACAACTTCGAACTCCACAACGTTTTGTATGTAGCGCTGAATGTAATGAATGATACTGAAGATGCATCTTTCAAGGATTGTTTGTTGTTAGTCTGGCCTATATGAATGAAAAAACATGATAAGATAAATATGAAACGTGTGATAAACATGAAACAGATAAACATGAAACGTGTGAAGGAAAAAAACATAATTCAATCGCCCCTTCTTGCCCTTCATTATTCTGGTAGTCTAGTCTATGCTTCAGTAAAATAAATTCTGAAAATATATCAAAGAGCAGCTGTTTTGTTTGGTTTTGTTGTAACTGTCACATTTGTTTTCAGCAGAGCTGTCATTGAAGAAAGAATACCTATCACAAGCTGTCGTTCAATGCACTTGGACTCGACATCCTACATGGGGACCCTTTTCTAATGCAGTTGTTCATGAAAATTCAGACATAGCATCACAAATTGCCACATTTTCGTCTTACAAATCTGCTAAATACTTGCTCAGGAAAATTGGAACGGCGTCGTGTAGATTGTGCGGTACGTTGTTGGTGATGGACACTGCAACCGTTACCTGTAACTTTTTACAATGCCTAAATATGCAGTAGAGGCTGAGTTAAAATTTCATAACTTTCTCTTCTCTCTTATTGAAGTACAATTAAAAAGTATTTGACGTCGCTTTCGGTCGTCCTCAATGACGCAACATTCGGGAAACAAATGTAGAGTCCCCAGTAACGGTTTCTTTTGAACGCGGTCTTCTTCATACACTGTTATGAACATTGCCGAAGTGCACACAGTGGGTGCACTCCCACCTCTATGTGGTTCATTATCTAAGCGGAAGTGGTCTTTTTAATACGCCTGGAATCTTTGTAAAGTTCAGCAAGTTCATTGTTGATTGATATGTGGTTTTTAACGTCCCAAAACCACCGTATGTATATGAAAGACACCATAGTGGAGGTCTCCGAAAAATTTTGACCCCCTGGGGTTCTTTGACGTACACCCAATTTGAGCACATGGGCCTACAGCATTTTCGCTTCCATCGACATTGCAACCACCGTAGCCAGGATTCAATCCCGTCACTTGTGGGTCTGCAGCCGAGGACCTTAGCCCCTAGACTACCATGGCGAAGAGAAAGTTCAGCAAGTTGAAGACTTTCGCTAGAGCCTTATTCTTTTAGCATTCTAGTTCAGTGCTCTTGCGCAATGGTTAAATCATTGCCTTTCCAGAGCTTGTTCTCCTAGCACAGCATCGCTGTAACGAAAGACAAATGAAGGAAATCTGGTGGCTTCGAAGCCAGGGAGATTTCTTTTCTTTTTTAATTCACAACGAAGTGCAGCAGCGTAGAAGCTGTTGCAGTCAGCGTGATAACAAGGAAGCTTTTCATCGACCGTGTTAGACCGAGCACCGTGTCTGCACAACAGTGGCATCGAATGAAATAACACCCGAGGGATGCGCTACAGCACATATTTCACACTGTGGGTTAAATTTTCTTCAATTTAAGCCCTGAATGCCTTGGTTGGGTCGTGTCTTTATTTCTGCATTCTTTCCAGTCTCTCCTATTTTTTCTTTTGCTTGCACAGCAGGCCGAGTTTTCCCGTCTGGTTTTGTGGGTCTCTACGCTAAATTACGTAACCACAAAGATGCTAATGAGCTAGAATGAGATTATATGCTTCGGGAACCTCTGCGTTAGAAATAACACAAGTGAGGCCATTCAGCACAGCAACTTTGGTTTTGGGTGCACTTTAAAAATTCCCAGGTGGTCGAAACTTCTGGAGCCCTCCACTAAGGCGTCTTTCGTATTCATATGGTGGTTTTTGGACGTCAAACACGACATATCAATTATCTGCTGTTTTGGCGAGTTCACGCATATTATTATTCGTGGCAGAAATGTATTATGCAAAGCGTTCAATGTGAGCGACAAGCTACATACACGGGTCTCCATGAGCACATGTGTTGTGGCCTCTCGCGCGTTTCTGTTCTTTCGCAAAATAGGCTATGAAACGGTAAAACAGCAATATACTGTTCGAAGCAAAAATATATTATTCAATAGGTGTGGCTCGATGAGTTATTACTCATGCTTATATATACTAGCGTGCGGCATGTTAGCGGAGGAGCAGGAGGAATAAATGAGGAAGGACAGAGATCATGTTAGTGGACTTTAACGTGTTAGCAATAAAGAGCTCTTTTCGCAGAAATTCTGTCGTTGGCGTCCTTCGTTGCAAGCGAGAAAGTATCATCTTAAGTGGGCCCAGAGAAATCAAGAACGATGAAAAGAAACTATAAAAGTGATAAAAAATTTGAGAGCAGGGTAGGGAAAAACCAGAGTTGCTTAGGTCTAAGTGGGGATAGAACCTAGGTCTTTTGCAAGTGAAGCGGATGTTCTACCGCACGGCAGCGCCTCTGCTTCTAAAAACAGTGAACAAAAAGTTCGTCTGCTTAGAAATTCAGAGAAAGTAGCTTTGATGCTTCACAAACACACGCGTCCTGCATACATGCTTCACTATGCAACTTGAAATATTGCAAAAACAATTAGTGGTGCAAGCGTCTATCACCAACGTACGTGTCTGCTACAAGAGAGCAATGCTATTGTACTGTTAACTCTATGTGATTGATTGATTTGTGGGCTTTACCGTCACAAAACCACAATAGGACTATGAGAGACGCCGTAGTGGAGGGCTCCAAACTTTCGATCACCTGGGGTTCTTTAACGTGCACCCAAATGTGAGCACACGGGCTTACAACATTTCTGCCTCCATCAGAAATGCAGCCGCCACAGCCGGGATTCGATCCTGCGACCTGCAATTCAGCAGCCGAGTACCTTAGCCATTAGAACACCGCAGCAGGTTGTTAACTTGGTGTTTTTTTTTCCGAGTGTTCTGATTTTTGTGATCAGATTTGGTGGAAGTCAATTTAAATTTGTGCGTTGGCGTGCTCACGTTTCTCTATTGTCCTTATTTTTTCCATTTCCTACACTTGTGACGAAAACAAAGGCACTCCTCATTACCGAAGGTCTATTGTCATTAAAATTCTGTATCATGACTATTTCTTTACAAATGTATTGTTGTGTAATATCCCATCTTTACATTTGTTTTAATGAGAGAATATATATTTTTTGTAGACACTTCTACCTGCTCCTGTAAGAATCCTGGACTGGGGTATTGACAATACTACTAAATAAGTAAACAAATAAATAAATAAATATGTCATTAATATAATGGCTCTGTGGTTGAAAGCCGGCACGCCACTACAAAAAGCGCACATGCTACTGCGCCTATTTCTATAGGGCCACGTAGTTGGTGCATAGCAAATTCGAAAAGGATTCATGCACTAAGTGTTTGAAGCTCGCACAAGAAACAGGATGTCGCTATTGCGCTGAACTCCAAAAGGTAAAGTCTTAGAGCCTCCTACTTCTTCAGTGCTATTTTTAACCATTGTGCAACATAACTACGGTGTTCTGTCAGCAACTAGTCATTCCGTTCAACACTTTCCCGGATGTGCCGCAGTGGAAATAACGTAAACGTAAAAAAATCATGTATAAAGAATTGCATTCACCAAAGGCTTTATTATACAATGTCCATCGAAAATTTCGAGAATATTGTATCATGTCATCTGTGGCAGCTTTGCCTTAGAACTTTGGATCAACAATCTACCTTCACTGAAAAAGCCGCACATGTGTACTATTTCCTTACAGTGCTCTCTGCAACCACCAATTCAGACGAGAGATAGTACATAAGTACACACAAAAAATTATTGCAATAAATATGTCACCATGGAAGTGACAACATGCGGTTGAAGAAACAAAATTTGACTGATTGCTGGGTGCTGGTAGTTCTTTTATTCAGCAAGACACTATTTATGGTAACACTTCTATTGTTAGTGCTGATATTCTGTTATTGATGCTTTGCTTCTCCGACCAATTTGAATTAGCTTTACTGAGCAACAAAAGTGAGATCAAAAAGTAAAAAGATCCTATAGAATTCCCACATCATTTGTGCCTGTATTTTCAAAAGATTAACCCCTTGAGGTACACAAGTTAGGTGGCGGGAAGACATGATACAGTAATGTATTGTTTGTATAGGCTTAGCGAAGAGAAAGAAAAAGAAAAGAAATGTTTTTAAGAAAAAAATTATAGGCCGAGGCGCCCACGTTCATTTGTACCAAAATGTAACAAACCAGCTGAATTTCAGTGTTTGATACTTTTTTGTGAATGCGAAAGGAAAGCCTAGTAAACAATGTCTTCGATATTGTTATGTGGGTCTTGATGTTCCGAAACCAGCATAATTATGAGAACACCCTAGAGCAGGGCTCCGGAAATCTTAATCACCTGACGTCCTTTACGTGCACCTAAATCTGAGCACATGGGCCTACAGCATTTTCGCCTCCACCGATAATGATTCCGCCGCCGCCGGGATTTGATCACGCGTCCTACGAGTCAGCAGCCGAGCACGTTACCCACTAGACTACCGCGGCTGGGCTGGAAAAAAATATCATGCCATCGTACAGCACTAGGACACTGCACTGTCAAACTCTGCCAAAGTTGGGCTCCTCTATATTTGGCTTAAAGTCTATGTTTGCAAAATACAGGGTGCTTCAAAGGATAGGAGTGAACGAAAAGACATGGATGTTAGCCGGTCGAGAAAAACCAGTACTCTACGCTACACTGGGGAAATGATTGAAGTGGTGAAGTGGCACCATTGTGGTAATAAAAAGCAGAACAAAGTAAGGCAGGGTCGACCAATGCTTTCTGAGCGCTGACGCAAAGTCGTTACGCCTACTTGCCTCGCCGCGGTAGTCTAGTGGATAAGGTACTCGGCTGCTTACCCGCAGGTCCCGGGTTAAATCCCGGCTGCGGCAGCTGCATTTCCGATGGAGGCGGAAATGTTGTACGCCCGTGTGCTCAGATTTGGGTGCACGTTAAAGAACCCCAGGTGGTCGAAATTTCCGGAACCCTCCACTACGGCGTCTCTTATAATCATATAGTGGTTTTGGGACGTTACACACCACATATCATTCATCATCAATCGTTACGCCTACTTAATTTGCCCCCCCCCCGAGCTCCTTCAAATATTTCTATCATTAGAAAACAAAAACATTTTCGACATGCTGTGTCTACTGGGTGCTTCCTTCGCTAATGGTTATTTGGAAAGTATGAACAGTTCGTTTATTTCCCGCCAACTGCGTCACACCATCCGCATCTTGCAGGATTTGTAAATGTTTTAGAGTTTTGCACACTTTCCTGTGTCCATTATCAGTGACTTCCATGGCGGGTGAGTCCGAAAAGGGCCTGCACTAGTTTACCGAAGAAAAGCAGTGTGCCTTATGCACCTTTTGTGACATTTGTATAGGCCACAGTTTCTACGAATGCTTAGTTTAAATCTGGGATGTCACTTTAGGCACGTCCCCATTTGCAATTTCTAGACCCTCAAGTTGTAGGCTCTCATACACCGGTAGACTGGAGCCCTGAGAGAGAACATGGAGGTTTACCAGAACAGAAGCTCTGCTTGGCAGAAGCTAAGCCGAGACGGCCAAGTGTTCTTGTGAACGCTAGTCCGCTTGGCACGAGCGCACGCCATGTGGCCTTTCACTCCCCTATATTCTTCCCGACAACCGCCAGTGCCTTCAAAAATTCGAAATTCAGTTTCTTCGTCAATGTTATCAGGAAAACATTTGGTAACTTTTAGTTTGGTGCATGCAATTTATGTGACGTATCAGCCATCTTCGTTCAAGGTAGGAATCTGAGGTTGTTCAAAATAACGCATTATAGCTCGCACTCAGAGAGAAAGTCAGTAAACAAACTTTATTTGGATCCTATGGAACTACAGAGTCTTAGTAGCAGGCCATGACCACGTTGGTGCCGGACGACCCTGGAACTCCACTCGTTCGCGTGTCCTTCGGACAGCCCTTATATATTCATGATGATCTCCGCCATTGAGTGTTTGTTCACGGCTGTCTTTTTTATTGAAAGAGACATTTTGTAATGATGAACCTGTCCAAAGCATGTGTATTAGCGAGACGTACTTCCCAAAAAATTGAGGGCAGAGTGAATAGATGTCCTGAGAAAAGTGGCTAAACCTTCCTCTGGACGTGAAAGATTTTGTTTGTAACATTCTCGGGGTGGAAGATTATGGTCTGGTCAGGTTTGGGTTTGGCAGCGGGAATTTCCAGCGCACAAGCTGACAGTGTTTCACTATTGAATGAAATGCGACTAATAGGTCGGTGTTCTCAGTCATGCTCTGAATCTGAATTATCTAATATATCGGAACCGTCGTGGAATGTCAGACCTCGAGCTTGATCATGAAAAAGTTCATTCGGCCTGGGTTTGCTGAGATGTACCTTAGTTCCCATGTGTGCTGGGAAGATGGCGATAGTGTGAAAGGCATGAGGCGGTTTTTCGTTTCTTGAATACAGCACGACTTTAGAAATTAGATCAGATAAAAAGGCTGGCATATCACACACGCACAAATAAAAACACGAAATCATCTTCAGAGGCGAAAAGGCTTGCCCATGTGCTCATATTTGGGTGCACGTTAAAGAACCCCAGGTGGTGAAAATTTCCGGAGCCCTTCACTACGGTGTGTCTATAATCATATGGTCGTTTCGGGACGATAAACTCCACACATAATGAAATGACCAATTGGCACTCAAGAAATAAAGCGTTCTACGGTATTACAATAGACCATATGCGAAATTGCTTTGTGCTCTGGCAACACTGTGCATTTTGACCCCGCCACCATTTTAATGTGGGCGAGCGGTCGACAGCAACGTGTTCGCTAGTACGGCCGTACGATTCCAGAACACTTGCTTCACTGCGCTGAGCTACTGCGATGGCCACAGTAAGACGTTTCCCTGTGCCCGAACATGTGATGTGGGCAAACTGTTTAGAAAACTTGCCGCATATATATCGAATGACACTGTAGCAGACTTTATAAAGCAGGCTCCGACGTCATCCAAGCAGCAAACCAAATCTTATGCCTTCGCCGTGGAAACGTACACCTTGCCGTCGCGATTTCCTTGTTTTTCTGTTTCATCGTTTCGAACAAACGTGCATTTTCACCTTCAAGTGAGCTGTTGAGCCTAGTGGGTTCCTCTAAACCTACCGGTGCTGCCTCCACTTCATCTGGGCTATGCATAGGCTCATCGCCCAGCACTCCTGGGCCTAAAGCCGGGTTTGGGCTTCTTACTTGTGGTGAAGCACGTGGCCTTGGGGGTTTCCGTTTTTTTCTTTTCCTTGAAAAAAGCAAAAACTGATGGAACTGCCAAGTCCCGAAGGAGGCTGCGGCCACGCGCAACGCTAGACATGAAGTCTGATGACATAAATTGCTTCGAGCAGACCTTCGTTGACTTGCCGACTTGAAATTCCGGACCTTCATCCTTCTTGATCGCAACAATCCACTTCTTGTATATCATTGCATCTTTCGGAAAGCGGTGTAAGGATACCTACAAGATATAAGCAAACAAACATTCAGTGCGACGTCATGAGCTAGGTTTCTCTTAACTGTTTAAACGATTGTTGTTTACAAACACAGGCACGATCACAAATTCATCTCACAAGGAAGAGAGGTCACACTTATACGTGCACTGCAGGACTAATGATGCACTTGTAATGTGACCCCCCCCCCTCAGTTTTTTCTGTGCACACTCCCCTTTCCTAGCAGCCTTTCCTAGATATGGCCCTTTCCAGCAAGCCGTAAGAGGCATTACTCACTTGTGGACACTCGGGGGAATTTAAATCAGTTATTTTTATCTCTAAGTAGCTTCAAAGGTTTCTTGGAGCTGCGAATCTAAGGCAGCCAAAAGGCAGAATCCCATACAACTAAGTTACGGCTGTCTCCCCAGCTGTATGCTTTATAATGCAACATGAAACATTTTTCAGGTGAGGTGAGTTGCAACACAAATAAACAGCTGCAACGCAACTGAGCCAAAGAGACTAAAATGCAGAGAATGAATCCCGTCTCACGAATAATAGGGACTGCCGCGCTCTGAACTCATGCAGAACATCATTCAGTCAAGCCCCGGCGATACTCATGGTGCCAGTTTTCCAAACCTACGGCAGTGCACACCGCTATCTTTTCGATTTTATTTCGTTGGTAATAGAAAATCAGTGAGAGGCCCCAATGAAAAAGTTGCGTCCATGCACAATGGGAGAACTGAAGTTAGGCGCCCGAGCAGATACTTTTCTGTTCGAAAGTGGGCATGGCCCTTATCTTCCGAATGACTGTTTATTGCTGCATGGTGACCGGACACAACAGAGCTTGAACGCGGACAAGCAACCAAGCTGCCTTTCTAGGATGCGTGTACAGCATGTTACTCGTAGCGGAAGCTCTGCACGTCTCTGTGCGTCATCACCGTAAAAAATAATATTTCTAAGTCGTCTACCTACATGTTGTTATCTCATTACAAAACAGTTCGTTCTAACAGTTCGGTTCTATCACACTAGTTACCCCAACAGCATTGGCGGACTCTCCTTTTGACTGCAGGGAATCACCGGTGCTCTTCGATTTACCATCTCAGACTCACCGCGCATAGTCCACGGGAAGTCTGAGGCTTCCCCGAAGTCATAGGAAAATGCCTCACAGCTTCTCAGCGAGTCCACGGCGAGTCCGAGACGGTAAATCGAAGAGCACCACTGTCATGTACAGGCCCGAGGTAGTGAAAACACCTAGCCACAAAGCTGACAAACCTATAAAAACATGGCCTGTCTGCGTAACACAGAAAAATGATTAGTCCTGCATTGCTCTCATGCAGCCCGCGCACCGCGGAGATTCATGCATCCTAGAATGTGCCCATAAAGGTTTTGCACACCATGCCATGTTTTGCGTTTAAATGATCGATGCAAAATCGTAATTCACGCCGCATACGTTGATCCCATCACTGTCTGTGACTCCGCGCTGCTTACACAGCGGCACACAGCAGTGTACTTGCATTTGGCCAGCAAAAAAATCAGACTGCGACAGTTGAAGCGTCGAAACGCGTACGTTCGCATGTGGGTCGCCCACGCGTAGTGGTCAAGCCTCGCCAGCATCAAAATGGCGGATATGGTACCTGCTGCGTTCACTAGATGGCACTGTTAATTTCGCATATTGCCTATTCGCAACACTATAACGTAATTTATTCAGCTAAGAGATCGCTGAGAAAAAGAATAATATGTGTACGTATCAATAAGGCTTAAAGTTGCCTGATGGTTCCGCTGTGGTTCCTTCTTTATATTTGTAGGAAAGGGGGACCTCAATTGCAGAAATTTTTAATTTTGAAATGGTGATGGTTCAGAAGATAAAGAAATTTAAAATTTTGAACATAAGTTTGCTTTCGCTAACAGCTTAGAGACGCTACATAGTTTAGAATAAAAAAATGGCAGCATATCCACGGAGTGAATGATGGAGAGTGGGGCGAAGCATTCGTCCGTCCATGCGTCCGTCTGTGTGACCGTTCATGCGTCTGTTTGTGCGCCCGTCCTTGCGTTCTTTCGTGCATCCGCCCCAGCGTCCGTTCATGCGTCCATCCATGCATCTGTTTGTGTGTCCGTTCGTTCATCTATTCAACACTCCAAGTCCCACCATCTCGCATGTTTTTATCATATATTCCCCATATAGAAGCACCGCCATCCAGCGGACATTCCAAGGACTAAACGAGAGGTGGCACACGCACACTTTCTTACGGCCTGCGCTTTGGGTCCACTTCCCACCTTTAACCACCTCGAGTTCATGGTATATTCTAGTTCACTGTATTCATGGCACTGCGACCAAACGCTCGCTAAACCTTTCGAAAGCCAAGGAAGTTACGCCCAGCGAGTATAACGTAGCAACCTTTCTCTGTCAGATAGGGCTCAATTTACATGCCAATGGCTGCTAATGAGAAAAGAGAGACAGGAGAATTTGACTTTTACTTTCTTACGGCTTGCGCTTCGTATCTACTTCTCATTTTTAACCACCTTGAGTTAATTCATGGTATATACAAGTTCATTGTATTCATGGCACTGGTGGTGGTGGTGGTGGTAAAAAACATTTATTTCAGAAAAAGTATACTAGAGACTGCCGACGTGGCCCATCGGCGTGCTAGAGTGGCAAGACCCTATTCCGGGACGCCAGCGGAGCTGGAAGCTGCCCGTGCGCGCTCCACCAAGGAGCGCTGTGTAGCCAAGGTGGAGCAGCCGAGCAGGTGCTCCTCCCAAGCCTCTCTAGTTGGGATAGGAAAAGGGGGTGAGAAAGGGACGGGATTAACTGGGCACGATGCTACGACGTGATATGTGTCGGCAAGGACATGACAGGTCGAGCAGGTGCCATTGATTTCCGGCAAAAAGTGCCTGGCGACCTCCGGACTGATAAAGGTGTTTGTCTGCAGGCGGCGTAGCAGTCGTTCGTCCGCTTTCTCCAAACCGCGCGCGGGGTCCGGGTAGATGCGGCGCGAAGCCCGGTAATAAGCCAAAATTTCGCGAAAGCGCGTCAGGTTGGTATTGCCAGATTCCGTCTCGGGACATGGAGGGGCAACGGCCCGGACAGGAGAAGCGCGGGCAGCGGCATTTGCCGCATCGTTGCCGGGCAGGCCCGAGTGGCCTGGGGTCCAGACTATACGAATGGGATGAGGGTTAAAGCGCCAAGAGGCTGCCTGTAGCAGGCTAGTCGCCAGCGGGGCAATGGAACCCTGAAGGTACTGAGAACAGGCCGAGCGCGAGTCCGTCAGGATGGTGCGTGAGGCCGGGTGAGAGGCGGCCAAAGCTGTGGCAACCTCTTCAGCGTGCGTTACTGTGTCTGCTCGAAAGGAGAGGCCATCTACGTGTTTGCCCTCTGTAATCACGGCAGCCGTGAAGTGACCCGAGGGGGAGGGACCCGAGACGTCCACGTAGAAAACACCAGGACGATCGGAGTGTCGCGTATGAAGGGCCGCGGAGCGTGCTAGTCTACGGCCAGAATGGAGGTCGGGGTTCATATTACGGGGTAGAGGTTCCACCCTTAGCTTTTGACGCCAGAGCTCTGGTACCGGCTGCAAAGGGTCTTGGTCAGATATCGGGTTAAGGCCAAGTCTGTGTAGAAGACGGCGCCCTGAAGGCGTCTGCGACAGTCGATTGATTTGGTTAACGCGATGAGCTTCGCGCATCTCTGCAAAGGTGTTGTGTACCCCCAGAGCCACGAATCGGCTGTTGGAAGTTGCAATAGGTAGGTCCAGAGCGCGTTTGTATACTGAACGAAGAAGGACGTCCAGCTGGTGCTCGTGTCGATGACGCAGGCGAAGGTAAGGCAAGGCGTAGAGGACGCGACTGGTCACAAACGCGTGGGCCAATCGGAGGGACTGAGACCCGCGGAGGCCGCCGCGCTTGGTAGAAACTCGCCGTATCATGCGGCTCACCTGTTCGCTGGTGCGTCTGAGGCCTGCTATTGTGCTCTTTGGATCCAAGGACGATGTGAGGTGAAGGCTAAGAACCCGAATGTTTTGCACTGACGGGACGGGCCCGGACGGAAGAAAAATTTGAGGCGGCGGTAGCGGAGAGACTGAAAGAAGAGCCGATTTAGCTGGAGAGCACTCCAGGCCGCATGAACCTGCGTAGGTGTCCACCAGAAGGGCAGCCTTTTGCAGGCGTTCTTCGATTTGCGCTAAGGAGCCGGTGTTGGTCCAGATTGTGATATCGTCCGCATATAGTGCGTGTTGTATTCCCTAGGCCTCGCTCAGAAGAGAGGGGAGATTCATCATCGCCAGGTTAAAAAGCAGAGGAGACAGGACTGCCCCTTGAGGTGTACCCCGCGTGCCTAATAAGTACGGGCCGTGTTCGGTAGAATTAAGGCGAATGAAGGCGGTGCGATGTGATAGAAAGGCGCGAATGTAGTTGATAGTCTTCTACACGCAGTTTGTGGTAGACAGGTTAGTGAGTATAGTGCTGTGTTTGACGTTGTCGAACGCCCCGCGGAGATCGAGAGCGAGCACGGCTTTATCGTTATGGCGCATAGTAGTCGGCTCCACGATATCGTGTTGAAGCTGGAGCAGGACGTGCTGCGCCGACAGATGGGGGCGAAAGCCAAACATCGTGTCTGCAAAGGTCCTCCTGGCCTCCAAGTAGGCGGAAAGGCGTTCGCGAACCATGGTTTCCATGAGTTTGCCTGCGCAAGACGTAAGTGAGATGGGTCTCAGTGCCTCAATACTAACGGACTTTGCCGACTTGGGAATGAATATCACGACCGATGTGGTCCATTTCGTTGGAAGCGGAGAGCCGTCCCATATTGAATTTATAAGGTGGAGTAGTGAGAGTTGTGCTTGGTCGGGAAGATTTGCCAGGAGCGATACTGTGATTCCGTCGCGTCTAGGCGTCCATGCCCCGTCGCATTTTCGTGAGTGCAAATCGTAAATCAGAAAGCGTGTATGGGGCGTCGAGGTCGGTGTTAGGTGCGCCGGAATACGTATATGCTGGGCCTGCGGGATCATTTGTGCGGCAGATGCAGCGGTCACAAAGTTCTCGCGCGAGTTCATCCGTAGTGCCCTGAAAGGCATGCAGAACACGGTGGAGCTGGCGTTGCGTTTCTCCCCTGGTGGTGGAGGGATCGAGAAGGCTTCTAAAAAGTCGCCACGCACTCTTAGAGCTCATCTGGTTTGCAGCCTTCGAACAGGTGTCTGCCCAGTTAGCACCGGAAAGTTGTGCGGAGTATGCGGCCGCCTCTGCAGTGAGCGCCTCAATGCGAGCGCGAAGTTTCCGATTAAGTTTGTTGCGTTTCCAGCGCCTTATGAGCCCGCGGCGAGCTTGCCAAAGATGTAGGAGGTGTGGATCGATTGCAGGAGTCAAATTAGAGGTTGCAAGGGTGCGAGTGTTCGCTTGTTTCATATGGAGAGCGTATGATGCCCACGCTGCATATTCGGTCGAGGAGAGGCCGGCGGGAAATGGTTGCATTCTGAACTGAGTCCAATCGGTGAGACGGGCTTGGCCCCAGTGTTGGCGCATTTTCTGCTGCGGTGTGAACGAAATGCGGAATAAAAAGTGATCGCTGCCTAGGGTTTCGCCTAAATTCTCCCATGTAGCATCGCGAATGTGACGGGTGAGGGAGAGGTCGGGGCATGTGTCTCGCGTGACTGAGTTGCCGAAACGTGTGGGTTGTGCCGGATCGGTAAGAAGCGTCAGGCTCAGCGAGGAAATGAGCTCCTTGAGCTCTCTGCCCCGGGCCTTCTCGTAGTGGTAACCCCAGTGAGGGCTGGGGGCATTAAAGTCCCCGACAATCACCAGTGGTTGTCGGGCCGCTATACGCAGCGCCCGATGGAAGAGATGCGCAAACGAAGCCCTTGCAAGGCGAGGGGGACAGTACACGTTTAAGATATGTATTGATGGTTGGCCCCTCCGCTAAGACAGCACTGATATCATGCAGTAGTCGTAAGGAAGATCCAGATCGAGGTCAATCTGTACCGCCGTGTAAGCTTTATGCACGAGGAGGCATGTGGTGGTGCCGCCTACATAGGAGCAGTATCCAGAAAGGGATTGAGCTGGGCCAGATTCTTGGAGCGCCAAGACGGCCGGCTGAGAGCCAAGTGAGCTGAGGAAAAGGGAAAGATGTGAACGCTTTCGCCTGTTCCCGAAGCCTCCAGGGTTCCACTGTATGATCTCGAATTTAGACGCAATGTTTGAACAGGACGTAGGATTGGTAGCCATCGTGACTGTCTTAGGTTTTATATTCGGTCCTCCATGTCCCGCTCGGATTCCTCAGAGGCAGGGAGGGGCACGCAGGCCGGATTGTCCGACGGCGGGGTGGTGGTAGCCACCTTACGATGACGCCGTGGAGCTGTACCCTCACCTCTCACCGAGCAGGAGCGGAAACGCGATGCCTTGGGTTGAAACTGGGTGATTGCCCAGGCTTGAATAGCCTGGGTAACCTCTACTACTATGCGTTGGACCGAGAAGCTGGTGAGGAGGTGATTAATTGAAGCTTCGACGCGCGTGAGGCGTTCCTCTTCGTGCGGGGTGCGCTCTTCGCTAGGGACAGTTTGGTTAGCGGGCAAGATAACCTGAGGTACCCCAGGAGCCTCAAGAGCTTCTGGAGTAGATGTGGCACCGGTTCCGAGTGCTGGAGTACAAATAGTTGCTTGAACCGGCGGTTTAATGGGAGTGGACTTAGCACGAGGACTAAGCTTGGACGTAGCTGGCGTAGCCCCCTGGACAGAGGAGGCAATACCGGATGGCCTTGCAGTACACTGTTGTTGGGGTTGAAGTCGCTTATTTAAGAGTTCGAGTTGTTTAGTTAAAAGAGAATTTTGCTTTTGAAGTGCCGCAACTTGCTGGCGAAGGGCCGCAAGTTCGGGAGAAGGAGAATCGACAGAAGGGGGTGAGAGAGGCTTAGAAGCAGCTTTCCCTGCCCAACTGCTCACCTGAGGTACCGCCGCTGGTGCTTCGAGCGGTGGGAATGCCTGAGTGTCGGCGTGGAGTGGTGGAGCCGACTGATGCAGGTTGGTGCCGCTGTCTGGCTGTGACGAACGTGAGGTGGTCCCTCGAGGAGATGTTGAGGGCTGCTTGCGTTTCCAATATTTTCGATATTTTGCCGTGCAGCCACTGGTCCCAGTCTCATGGGCGCCGTGGCAGAGGAGGCACTTGGGGTGGCAGTCATGGGCATTGAGACCTGCAGATGCGGGGGTTCCACATTTGGCACACTGCGTTGGAGCGGGGTGAGGACACTGAGGTGGTCGATGGCCGATGGTACCGCACTTGGTGCAAACCGGGACCGTTTTCTTGTAGGCGCGGATGTACGTCGCCACGCCGTGGTAGAAGAGGAAGCGGGGTAACTTCGTGCCCTCGAAAGTCACCACCGCCGCCGCGGAATCTCCGAGTTTGCGGACCGCAAGGATAGTACCTCGAGGCCAATACAGTTCAGACTTGATCTTTTCCGGGCTTTCAGCAGGGTTTACGTTGATGATGCCCCTGCATGTATCTCCTGGTGCCTTGGCGTGGCCTCGAACGGGCAGCTGCTAATCCCCCACTTGCAGCTGGAAGTCCCCGAGGAGTCGCTCTGCCATAGGCAAAATGGTGGTGCTACAGACTAAGATGTTCTGTTCCCAGATTGGCCACACATGAATTTGCGTGGTAGTCCGGTCGCCGAGGTAGCTGCGGATGGTGTTGCCCGCGCGATCGGCCGGAACAAATGTGCGTAACTCGCAGGGAACGCGAGGTTTCACTACTACGATGTAGTCGTCGCGAGAGAAGCGAGGAGTTTGACGCGGACGCCACTTGCGTTGCTTCGCTGGCTGCGAGGACGGAGCAGAGGTAGGCACATCACCGGAGGGATGGCGCGCCGGCGTTCCTTGCAAGGCTGGGGAATGGTGGCCCGCTGTGGCATCTCGTTGTTGTTGAGACGCAGGCTTCGATTTCGCTTGCTTGCGTTGCCACAGTTTCACCATGTCGTCGAGGTATTCATCTTCTGATGGCATAGTGTTTACGGAGGATGAAATCTCCATGGACAGCATTTGGCTTGAGGTAGGATCATAGCCCGCAACCACGCTAGCGGCCGCCATCGCCGGGCTGAGAGCCCTTAGCGAGGCGGCGTTGTAGCCGGGAGTGAAGGACGTCCCTCAAGTTGTCAAAACTGGACCCACCTGGACGAAGGTGTTGTCTAGGTGAAGCGGAGAACTTGGCGGTGACGATAAATCCAAGTTTCAGGGTTACCAAGGTGGAAGTCCGCAGAAATAGCAGGATATCTACGGAGGCGATGTGGAGTGCGTCCGTCACCATCGAGCGCTCGCAGCGCCCCCCCACATGGCACTGCGGCTCAGCGCTCGCTAAACCTTTCTGAAGCTAAGGAGGTTACACCCAGCGAGTATAATGTAGCATCTCTTTCTTGTCCGATAGTGCTCAATGTACATGCCAATGGCTGCTAATGGGGATTGCAGCGTGCGCGTTGACAAAAAGCCGAATGCTCATGTCTCTCTTTCCCCGTTAGCAGCCATTGGCATGTAGATTGAGCACTATTTTTTATTGTTAAACAACGCACAGAAAAAATCTCTCACTGGCACCACCTTGGAGGTCAAGTGTTATACTTATTTCGGGTATGTGCCACTGGTGGTTACATACGAGGGACGCCCAAGCCACGCCATAAGGAGCTTCGGCTATGTTCGGTTAAGTATTGGCGTTGAAACGCCGATACTTAACTCAAACGGTGTACCTAGGAAAATTTTGGTACCTTTGCCATTCTGTTAAACCACCACTCCACGTCTGCAGGAAAGTGCAAAGCTGTATCAGTTCATTTTTTTTGGTCTGGTGTTACAGAATTGTTACCACGTCCAGCGTTAGCTCAACCACGAGATCAAGGCGGTTTCGCATTCCCCGACGTTTCCGTCGCGGCTTCTACATTGTGCCTTCGCACTCTATTGCGAATACTAAGCAATGATGACATGCCCGCTCAGACACAGGCTCGCTACCATCTGGGGCCATCACTACGTGTCTTCTTGCCGGATAGCGAAATAAACAAAGGTCCCCAATTAACTGAATTACCATCTTTGTATCGAGCCCTTCTGGCGTTTCACCGACGTTTGGAAGCTACGTGCCCAGAGATAGAGGTGGCCGATTCTAAAGTGGTGGACACAATGGCCGCCCTTCTACGGCCCTTGGTGCCCAGCATCGTCAATCTGTATTGAACCGCGCTTGGAAACCAATAACTGCCGCAGTGTTGCCAGGGCATCTCAGAGACTTTGTCTGGAGGTTGGGCTGGGGCTTGCTCCCCACACGAGATCGGTTGCAGCGATGGCAGGGAGTTCGCATTTCCACTTGCCCCAACTGCGTCATGGTAGAGACCAATCGACATGCGACGTTTGAATGTGTGGTTTCCCACCTTTTTTGGCGTGCGGTTAATGCTGCTTTTCGGGGACAGGGTGTGCGAACTTTCGTGTCCAACGGCCGATTTCCGCGTAGCCGCTTCTCCGCTCTCTTAATAGTTGCGGGGCTGTTCAGCCTTTGGAGAAACCGATGTGAGGCCGTGGCTGCCAATTGCCGCCGGCGTGCCTTGTGGCCGATACTGGGGAGAAAGAGACGAGAGATCCTCGCGTTCCTCTCCAAAGAGCTTTTCTTTCTCGGGGAGCAAGAGTTTCTGCGGCATTGGTCGTGCCCTTTCGTCAAGGTGGAACACGAAAGGATGCAACTCATTTTTCGACCGACTTGGTGCTAAGCAGCGCTCGTTGAGTTGTTATATATGATTTCATTTGTTACGAATTGTGTTTCAATTAGGTCTATTGTATCGTTATACCCTTGTATCGTGATATCACATTGAATTTTTGTGTACATGTATGCCAACATAATCATGTATATTAGAGCACATGTCTTCACTGTAACGTAGTGATGTTAGTCGTGAAATATAGATGTGCCGAAGTGTATGTGCCCTGTTACTGGAATGGTATGAAGCCTTTGTGTTCTGTACATGCTGTAAATTAACTTTTTCTAAACAGGGAGCTTCGCCCCTAAAAAGTCAATAAAAGTACACCATGGATGACGCGTGGCATAATCCAATTGAAGCGCAAAATCAAACGAATAAAAAAGAAACATGCTCGTACGGGGATTATTAGTGCACGTATGGATGTTATCAGTGAACTGCAAGACAAGCTAGCATGCGCTGTACGTTATTCAAAAGACCTATATTTCACTGCAATGTTGCCGAACTTTATAAAGAACGCGCCGGATAAGTTTTGGGAATACCTAAGCGAAAGCAAGAAGTCTGTCACGGAATACACAATTAATGGAACCATTGTTAACAACTTGAATGCTATCGCACAACATTTTAACGATTATTTTCATAGCGTATTTACCAGTGGTAGTTCAGGGTTATCTTTAGACTCTGTAGTGTTTCAACGCCATGAGGCGAACTTCATCTCATACAATGGCATTGTGTCTCTGTTGTTAAACTTAAAAACCACAACAACTCCTGGCCCTGACGACATCCCAAATGCGTTCCTTAGGCGATACCCCGAAACTATTGCTAAATTCCTGGTTGTGTTATTCAGTGAATCTTTGCTATGTGCAAAAGTACCTAGTGATTGGAGGATGGCTCGAGTTGTCCTAGTCTTTAAGAAAGGTGATCGATCGTTAATACAGAATTACCGCCCCATATCACTGACGTCATCATGCTGCAAAATTTTCGAGCACATAATCGCAAGTCGCAATAATGAATTCTTAGAAGAAAAGTCGATACTAACCACTTGTCAACATGGCTTCAGAAAAGGCTGCTCGACTATCACACAATTAGTTATAGTAATCGATTCATTTGCTAAAGCTTTGGATGCTAACGGTCAAATTGATGCTGTATTTTTGGATTTTAGTAAAGCTTTCGATAGGGTCATTCACGAAAAATTAATTCTAAAGCTAAGGAACATCAAGCTTCCTGATATCTTAATTTCCTAGATCGCAGACTATCTGAATAACCGTAAACAGTATGTTTCAGTTGATGGACACAACTCGGGCTGTCTACCAGTTACTTCAGGTGTGCCCCAGGGCAGTGTCTTGGGTTCATTACTCTTTCTTTTATATATTAATAACATCGTCACCGTCGTCACACCTGGAACGCAAATAAGACTGTTTGCAGACGACTGCGTTGTGTTTCGTACAATTAACTCTGTGGATGATCAGAAGGAACTAGATTTCAGCTTGAATAACATATCCTTGTGGTGCGAAAAGTGGGGCATGGCTGCAAATATCGACAAAACAGTCTCTCTTCGCAAAATGCATAAAAAGAATCCCCTCGATAACGTGTACAAAATGGGGTCTGTCCCATTAAAACAAGTTGATAGCTACAAATACCTTGGCGTAACCTTCACTGCCAATTTATCTTGGAACCTTTAGGTAGAGAACACATGCTCTGCTGCATTTCGCAAACTAGCTTACCTGCGACACAAACTTAAAAATTCTCTTTCAAACGTTAGGTTACTCGCCTACCTAACATATATCCGCCCAAAACTAGAATATGCCTGCGTAGCATGGGACCCGTATACTAAGCTCAATATCAACAAACTTGAGAGAATACGAAGAAAGTCGGTTCGTTTTATTTATTCTAAATACAAACGTTCGGACTCCCCGTCACAGCTAATGTTGGCTAATGAGATTCCTTCTCTTGAATCAAGAAGACAGAAGCACCGCCTAGAGTTTTTACAAAATCTAATTGACCACAAATTCACCCTCAACTCTTCGCTTTATGTAAGCCCTCTTTCCACAAGGCAAACACGGCACCGTCACTCTGATGCATTAACACCTATCTATGCTAGGACAGACACATATAAGTTTTCCTTTTTTCCACGGACTATTTCAGAATGGAATTCTCTGCCCGCACCATACAACTTATGACGATGGGTGACATGTACTTTTCTGTACCTTTTTTATGTCCATACTATCACAATTTTGTTAAGTTCTTTTGAATATGTTTGTATGGGCAATTATATATTAGTGTATATATATATGTGAGTGTATATGTGTGTATACGTGTGTATATTGTGTATATCTATGTGTGTGTATATAGAGTATGTATATGTGTATGTATATGGATATAGATTTGTATGTTCATTTGTGTATGTATATACATATATATGCTTTAGTTTTGTGTACAATTATGTATGCCCGTCCTGCAAGGACCACGTCGTGGTCTGCAGTATGTTCTAAATAAAAATATAAAAAATAAATAGGAGCGGGGTTGCGTGGTTTAGCTAACTTGCTCTAATTTGGCTACTTTCTTAGGCCGATGGCAGCATAAATGGTCACAGCGTTGCCGGAAAGGCGACGCAATGAATGCGGTAGCAACAAATTGAAAGGTCACGCGCTAATGGAAAGCAGATCCAAACATACCCCGCGTTCCTCACGCACAAATGACGCACAAAACGTCAAAACTTACTCATGAATTCACGCGAAAAAGAGTCTCATTTACTACTTTGTTGTGTCTCAAAAGCACACGCTTTTCGAAAACGGAGACTGCATTGATTACAGTGACCTTTGTGCACCCGGTAACCACAGCAAAATTGCTCCAGGTAAAGCTAAAGGCCAGCCAAGGCGTACGACCTTCCTCTCCTCGCCACCGCGAGACAAGGGCGGGTGAGGAAGCACCGCTCCGCTTTTCTAAAGTGTCAACCACTGGCACACGTATGCTCGCATCTACGCGTCAAAAGCGTCAAATGCACCTCTCGGCATTGGAGTCGGAGGGGTATACGCGAGGAGGCGCGAGGGATCAAGCCGGGTTTGATATTTTTGCCACGCGTACGATACGTCACACGCGTACAGTGGCGCCTACCAGCCCGGGGCCGCGCACCAACCAACCAGCCTTATGGCCGCCGCTTTGAAGGCACAGCCGAGTGCTGGATGCAAGCACGGAAACTCCAAACGTTCCTGAATGACCGCTTCGTAATCTAGAACGACAATGACACGACGAACGACTGCGAGTGCTACCAGCGTGACGCGGTTTCGTGCCGAGTTCGAGCGAAGCCGACGAATCCATCGAATGCCGGCCGGCTATGCTAGCGCCGGTCCCGTGTGCGATTGTCGACCGAGTGAAAGGAGCATGTCGGTGTTCTTGTGTTTTGATCTGTGACTTTCTGTGCTAAAAACGATTGTAAACAGACTTCGGAGGTTCGAAGGTTTGAGCGTGAGCCTTTTCCTACCGCGGAGGCGATTCAGAGCGGTGTCATCTGCAGCCAGCGCAAGCCTCTACCTTCTAGTTCGTATGAACCAGCACATGCGAGAAACCCTGGCTGAAAAAACTCTACGGCAGCTTCCGTCGCAACACAAACACCATATACGACGCCCGAAACGACGCGTAGTTCATACGGAGGAGTTTTTATCTGCACTGTGTTTGTTTTCAACATCGGTATTCATCATCGCTGAAAGCGAACGTCGCACTAGCCACCACATTTCGGTGATGTGAAAACGTACGTATTTATAGAAGTGTATTCGTGGATTGTACGATGCTGAAACATTCCTTGGCTTCGGTGCGAATTGTTTTCGTGTGTTGCCAAGCTAATAACAAGCGTGCGCTGGTTGGTAGCAGTGTGAGGTGACTTCATGTCGGGTACCACCAACGCTGAAATATTCAGCTGTCAGTGGTCTCATTTCCATTCACGTACATGGCAGAAACTTGAGCGTGCGTGGCTGTGGTAATCGAAAAAGAAAGTTGCATGATTAAGTGCTGCTGGTATTGCCTGGTATTTCACTTCTCGCTTCTTGTGCTTCTCTGCCACGCTCAGTAGCACATACGTTGTTTGGAGGCATTCTAACACACACATTCTTAATTTATAGTTTATTCTGATACTCATAGCTATAGGCGTAGAATGACGCTTCTCCGACGTTTTACAGTTTACTATAATATAACGCGCGTTTTGTTTACAGCTGGACAGATAACTGAAAACCTTGTGAGAAGCACCTGATTTGAAATGAGCTGCACGATGACACGATAGTTAGAAGAGAAGATCACCACATGTATGCACAGAGTGAATGAAGGTGCACTAGCATGGTACTGGACTTTGTATAGAAGAAATGCAAAAAACACCTCATGTGACTTATGAGACCTTTCAGAAGTGTGCATGTATTTATCTGTTCCTCCACACTGTAATGAGCTGAAGATATTATTCGACGGTTTGGAACATTAACTATTTGTATGTGTTTCCAAGGAGTGCTTCATTTCTGTTCAGTTTTTTTATTATATGCATTACCTAGGATTATATATATGCATGCACTTAAGCATATCCAGTTTACCTGTGTTGGAAAACGTGCCACAACTTCTGTACGGTGCTCTGGTGCAATCCAATGATCGGTATCTGTCCCATCGAAAATTTTGGGCATACTTTATTGCATTATAGGGTATTTTGACAACTGATGACATGTGAAAGCCACAGTGCTTGGCTGTAATCTCAAAACAAATGTCTGTCTCATCAAGAAGTGTAAGATGTATTTTGCAAATGTTAAAGAATATTTAAACTACCAGCAAAGTGCTGAAGCCTTCAACACGGCACTGATCCGCAATCACCATCCAGCTTAGAAGTCATTTGTAGTGCTCTCTAACACGTTCAAATAAAGTTATCAAACACTGGATTGATCTACTTGATTTGATTCCTAATACCGGTGTATCTGACTTTTTGGAGGCACTTGTATTATAATAATGTTCGATTTCTCTGATTTCTTACCGGGGTGCACTCAGGGGTATATGTTTACCTTGGCACACTTATTGTGATATTACTGTTTAAATTCTTTCAATTTGTATATATGTACGCCACTTTTGCAGTAGCCTCACATAGGGCTGCCGTACTTGAAAATAAATATACTATCTGAAAGTGTTCCTCGCTGTGCTCGGTTCCAACCTGATCACTAATATTTCTTGCATCATGATGTGTCGGGTGTGTTTTATTGCATTGGAGAATATTGTTGCGCACATGCACGAAGACAAAGAAGCTTATAGGGGGAACGCACTTGTCACCAAGAGCGAGAAAAGAAGAAGAGGATCCGGAGGATCTTTAACCAGTCAGCCGCTTCTGAGCTGCACCTCATGACCTAATAAACGGCCCCTTTCAACGTCTACCAGTCTCTTTCAAACGTACAGAGTGGTGGAGGAGCTGGGTAAGCGCTTCAACTACGGAACGATCACTGCCACAGCTTCGACGAAGCCGTCGACTTGCCGGTCTCCCACCATCTGCCGTGAGTGACTTCGACATACCCGAAGAAGCAGGCGTTTCCAGGACGGCACCGTCTGGCCCGCTTCCGTACTACCGAGTTCCACCACACCTCGGAGGAAAAGCCAAACAAGATGTCGACGCCTGGCTCACCAAGTACAAAGGTGTGGGCAAGTCCAACGGTTGGGGTGCAGCCGCTATGCTAGCCAACGTAGCGTTCACCTTGACCGACACCGCACTTTTATGGTACGAGAACCACGAGGACGCACTCACGACGTGGGATATTTGTGTTGAAGAGCTCAGGGCGTGTTTCGGCGACTCGGTTGCTAGAAAGAAGCGGGCTGAGAAAATACTGTCGCAACGGGCACAGCTACCAGGTGAAACATGCACCACTTACATAGAAGAAGTGTTAAGGTTGTGCAAGGTGGTCTGTGCTACAATGTCGGAAGAGGACAAAGTTGGGCATCTGCTCAAAGGGATTGCTCAGGACGTGTATAAATTTCTAATTGGAAAAGAAAGCCTCAGTTCTGTGTCCGACGTCATTCAGCATTGCCGAACGTTTGAAACGCTCAAGATGCGTCAAATTGCGCCCAAGTTTGGTCGGCTGGCTAACGTTACAACTGTTGCCAGTGTGGACACGAATCCTGGCCTCGAACATTTTTCTACCAATCGACAGATTGTTCGTGAGGAACTGTCCCATCTAGAAATGTCGTGTTTGACAGCCGACCATCGCAAGTTGTGTCTGCCACGTGAGGCTATGGATTTGCCTCCTTTGACACCTTGGCAACCGACGATGAGCGCGCCAACTGTGGAGTCCAGCCCAGCCCCACAGTCAAGAATGACTACCAGATTTTCCGCGTCGCGGTATGACCGACGCTCTCAGCGCATGCCTCCTCGACACCCGACGTCTCGGTACGACGTACCCGACCATTACATCCGTTACACAAGAACAAATGATGACGCTCGATTCAACAACGAGCGACCAACGTTTCGACCTCGGCCGGTGTGCTATTCCTGCGGTGTGCCAGGCCACATATCGCGATTTTGCAACCGTCGGGTGACTCCTCGGTATCGCCAACCATTCGACTTTTCACGACCCTTAGAACAGCCTCATGGTGTGCTGCGGCCGGCCCACATACCACCTGATGACAACTATTGGCCCAGCAACTTTCGCCACCACTCCCCGGCATCTCACAGGAGTTCAACGCCCCCACCGCGGCCTCGTGCTCATCGTTTTCCTTCACCGCTGCGTCGCAAAGCGCCATCTTCGCCACCGGAAAACTAACCAGCGCGGCCAATGGGGGTGAAGTTGCCAGAAACGTGCTACTGACAGAAATACTTCCTGTGAGTATGTTTAAAAACAATGTGCGTGTTTTGGTGGATTATGTGCCTGTGATGGCCTTGGTGTACACAGGTGCAACGATTTTCGTGATGAGTGCTTCCTTTAAAGACGTGTTAGGGCGTAAAGTTGTTTTTACATGGGATGAAACTTCGACGTTCTGTGTAGTGAGTGGAGAGCCATTGCGCCCTATTGGTGTGTGTAGTGCTAAAGTATTTTTGGGAAGCCTTATGATAACGACAGAGTTTGTGATTATTCCTCGGTCGACACATTATGTCATTCTCGCCATGGACTTGCGAAAATGTGGTGCCACTGTGGACTGTCGCACGGGGAAAATCTTTGTGAGTGGCCAGATGCCGTCAGAACTTCTGGAAACTCCAGCGAATGATCAAACTACGCTGTGTGTCTATGGCGATACGTCCATACCTGCGTTGTCTACCGTACGTGTTCCTGTTGTTTGTCGCGGCGCGGATTCTGACAGCTTCGATGCGAGCGTAGAACCAATGCACATAAACTGCGTAAAGAAGAATGTGTTGGTTCCCCATTGTGTGGTGTCGATAGATGGCGGACGGACGGGCCTATGGACTTTAAACTGTTCCTCTGAGCCCGTGGAACTACCCGATGGTTTGAAATTAGCTTCGGTCAGCAAAGAACACGCGACCTTACCAGTGGTCGAGCTCACAGACATGCTGGAAGAACGTGACGCAACTGGTTGTCACAATTTGGACGGGGCGCTTATGGCAACGCTAAATAAGTCGCTTAGCTCAAGTGAGCGCCGAACTTCAATGAATGTGCTGTTGAAGCGCGTTTCGGTATTTGACTTTGCGCAGAAGGGCAAAGTAATCCCTATCCCCCTGTCTCAAACACACCATACCTTCAACACTGGCGTGGCAAGTCCGATTCGCCAAAAACCATATCGTGTTTCCCCGTCAGAAAGACCAATTATTAACGACCAAGTGCAGGAAATGATGCAAAAGGGAGTGGTACAAGAGTCAGCCAGTTCGTGAGCAGCACGGGTAATCCTTGTTAAGAAGAAAGATGGGTCTTGGAGATTTTGCTTCGACTATCGCCGACTGTATGCCGTGACTAAAAAGAACGTATACCCGCTGCCCCATATAGAGGACGCAATAGACTGCTTACATTCGGCTTCTTATTTTTCCTCCGTAGACTTATGATCCGGTTATTGGAAAATTCTGATGCACCCAGAGGACCAGAAAAAGACTGCCTTTGTAACCCCTGATGGCTCTTTGAATTCAACGTGATGCCATTTGGACTGTGCAATGCACCGGCCACGTTCGAGAGGTTTATGGACACCATTCTGCGTGGCTGGAAGTGGAACATCTGCATGTGCTACCTCGACGACGTCGTCATCTTTGGCCGCACGTTCAGTGAACACAACTCTCGTCTGGATACTGCTTTGAACTGCATCCGAAAGGCTGGCCTAATTTTAAATTCGAAGAAATGCTACTTCGGAGACCACCAGACTGTTGTGCTCGGGCATCTCATTGACAAGGATGGCATCCGCCCTAACCCCCAGAAGACAGCAGCAGTTGAGGCGTTCGATGCGCCGCGTTCCTTCAAGCAGCTTCGTAGTTTCCTGAGGCTTTGTTCGTACTTCCGCCGCTTTATTCGAAAGTTTGACGACGTTGCGTATCCTCTTACATGCCTCTTACGAAAGGACAGTTCCTTTCAGTGGACTCCGGAGTGCGATTCTTCATTCCGCCCATGGAATTTTTGATGACGTCACGACCCGTCCTTCAGCTCTTAAATCCTTCTGCTCCGACAGGGCTTCATACGGATGCTAGCGGCATAGGTATTGGAGCCGTCCTAGTACAACGTTTCGGCGACGGCGAACACGTCATCGCATACGCAAGTCGCTCCCTAAGCAGGCCGGAACAAAACTACACTGTTATAGAACTAGAATGCCTGGCGGTATTATTTGTAATTCAGCGGTTTAGGTCTTACCTGTACGGACGCCCATTCTCAGTCGTAACCGAGTCCCACTCGTTGTGTTGGCTTGCCAACCTTCGTGACCCTTGTGGCCACATTGCGCGCTGGGCACTCCGGCTACAAGAATACAGTTTTACCGTCGCTTACAAGAGTGGTCATCGACATGCTGACGTGGACTCTCTTTTACGTATGCCACTTAGCACAACGGACTGTGAATCCGATGACCTTGACCAGCTTGTAGCGTCTGTGCAGCCTACGTGTCCGGAATATCCTAGTTTCAGAGCAGATCAGCGGAAGGACGCTAAACTAGCACCACTATTCACCGCTGCATCCGCTTCCACTGGTGCACACCGTTTCTGTATGCGTGATGGACTGTTGTTCAAAAGGAACCTCTCCAGCAGTGGCGCGTGTTTCCTTCTAGTGGTCCCGGAGAGCCTGCGAACCGTTATTATGACTGTCATGCACGACGACCCTACATCTGGACATTTAGGTTTGGCGCGGATGCTTCACCGGACTAAAGAGCGCTTTTATATGTCTGGTATGCAGAAGTCCGTTGAAAGTTATGTGGCAAGCTGCATGCAGTGTCAGCGTCACAAACGTCCATCAACTGGTCCAGCTGGTCTTCTACAGCCAATGCCTACTCCAAGCGCACCTTTCGAACTAGTGGGGAGTGACTTTCTGAGCCCCTTTCCAAATTCGGCTAAGGGCAACCGATGAATAATTGTTTGCGTCGACTACCACACACGCTACTGCGAGACGGCGGCCATCCCCTCCGCAACTGCCAGCTATGTCTCGTCGTTTTTGTTACAGTACGTCATCCTCCGACACGGCCCACCTCGCCTGATTATCAGCGATTGTGGATGACAATTCACAGCGGATGTCGTGGAGCAGCTACTCCGTTTATGTGAATCCCGCCTGCGTCAGTCGACACCATACCACCCCCAAACTAATGCGCTGATGGAGCGTACAAACCGCACCATTATCAACATGTTGTCTATGTATGTCTCATGCGACCACAAGAACTGCGAGGACGTACTCACGTTCATTACTTACGCGTTCAACACCGCGAAGCATAATTTTTACAGGCTATAGCCCTTTCTTTTTGCTTTATGCACGTTCGCCCCGGCACACAATCGACACAGTATTACCTTTCTGTGATCACGATAACGTCACTCTCGCGGAGACTTTCTGCCTCGCCGAAGAGGCACGTCGCATAGCTCGACTACGCACATTGGCACTGCAAGACAAAGCGAAGGCACACTATGACATTCACCATCGAGGAGTGATTTATTGCCGTGGGAATCTGGCGTGGTTGTGGACGCCGATGCGCAAGCGCGGGTTATGCCAAAAGTTTTTGGCCACTTACAATGGACCTTTTGTCATTGTCGACAGACTTACAGAGGTCAACCATGTAATAGCTCGTCTCACGGCGAGTGGTCGACGAGCTGCCAAAACTCAAGTGGTTCATGTTGCCCACCTGAGACTGTACACGCCACGATAACTTGACTGACTCGTCCGGTGGCTTTCGTATGCGCGGAGAGGAATGTTGCGCACATGCACGAAGACAAAGAAGCTTATACGGTGAACGCACTTGTCACCAAGAGCGAGAAAGGAAGAAGAAGATCAGGAGTATCTTTAACTAATCGGCCGCTTCTGAGCTGCCCCTCATGACCTAATAAACGGCCCCTTTTAACGTCTACCAGTCTCTTTCAAACGTAACAATATTTTGGCTGCCTTTAATGAAGGATTTAGTTCTAGTATATTGACCGATATCGGTGACTTCATGAAGAGGTAAGCGCGGTTTGTCGTTTTAGAGAATACTTTAACTACAGACAACGTCAAGAAGTCTTCCATACAAGGTTCAGTTGCCGTCCTATGGCCAATATCTGTCCTATCATGAAAGTTTCAAGTGCAGGTAGTTGTACTAGAGCATATTTTGACTCTAAAAAATGCCCAGAGGCATTCTACGTAGGGCTTGGTTCTATACTTATGACCAGTATCTGTTGTATCATTAAGAGCCAGATGTGATGTCTTGCATTAGAGGATACTTCCACTACACTTATCATTCAAAAGCCCTCCGCACAGGGCACAAAACAGCCTCATGACCTACATCCGTCACATCATGAAGAGTAAGGTGTGGGTTGTGGCATTGGAGAAGATTTCGGCTGCAGACAATGTTCAAAAGCCTTCTATACAGGGTTCAGTTCCAATAGTATGACCGATATCTTTGACTTCAAGAACAGTTGGGTGTCACTTGTCGTTTTAGAGAATACTTTGACTAAAGACAACGTCCAGAAGTCTTCGATGCAGGGTTCAGTTCCGATATAATGACGTGTTTCAGAAGGACCAGAGAGACCGCAGGACCGATACGTCTTCGGTTTATTATACAGAACAGGAAAATATAAAAATTGCAGAGGGTGCCCCTGGCTACTTCTTCTTCCTCGCCTTCGAGCTCCATCTTCAATCTGTTTTCTACATCTTCCCGCCGGCCAGATTCAACCAAAGCAACCTTCGAGCGAATACAACAGTTGAATCGGCCTCTTGACTAATTTTCCTTCAGGTGTACGAAGCAAGCATGTTCTCACTAGTCCATCCTTGCCTGAGAAAATCTTTTCGATCTTGCAGAGTTTCCACCGAGTTCTTTTTCGCGCTTCTCCAAGCAGAAGTACATCTCCTTCTTGTACATTTGCGTGACGCTCTGTTTTTCTGCTGGCACACTTAAGCTCCCTTAGGTACTCCTTTTTCTATCTGGTCCACCATGTTATCATAGCCTGTTTTCTTGCACTCCAGTAATTCAGCAAACTGTATTCTCCGAGTCTGTTTTCTTCCTCCTTGTTCATTGCTTGCCTGCCTCCTATAACGTCCGCCGGTGTGATGGGTTTTGGCTCGTAAGGATCGTCATACACATAAGTGAGAGGCCGATTGTTAAGTACTCCTTCTGCTTCAACAACCACAGTCCGTAGTTCTCCTTCATCCAAAAGTCGAGCACCTATAGTTTTGGCCGTGGATGTCTTAAAGCTTCTGATCTGTCTTTCATAAAATCCTCTCCACCATGGAGCTAATTCTACAATAAACTTCCATTTTATTTTCAGGTTACTGGCATACTGTTGAACCCTTTCATCTTCCATCTTCAATATCTTGTTCATCTCTTTCTCAGATTTTTCGAACGCTCTTGCATTATCACTGTAAATAGTTGTACACAATCCTCTCCTAGCTACGAATCTTCGGAACGCTTGTATAAACGCTTCTGATGACATGCTCTTGACCAACTCCAGTTGTATGGCTCTTGTTACTGCACACGTAAATATCACAATGTAAAACTTTGTAACTTTTTCACCTTTCTCCTCTCGAGAATTTAGCGGTCCAGCAAAGTGTATACCAACAGTGTCGAATGGCCTCGTCTGTATTATTCTGTCAGCTGGTAGTGGTGGAATTTCTTGTGCCATTGGTCTAGAATTGAATCTACTACATGTGATGCATTTCTTTATCACATATTTTACCATCTGTCGGGCACGCAGAATCCAAAACTTCGTTCTTAGATGTGTCAATGTTGCCGCAACGCCACCGTGCATTGTTACTTGATGCGCGTTCAGAACTAGGAGTTCTGAAAAGTGACTTTCTCTTGGTAAAATAATAGGATGCTTCTCATCAAAGCTCAAATCACTCCACTGAAGCCTCCCTTTTACTCTCAGGACACCTTGATCATCTTCGAAGATGTTCGTGCCGTACAGATTCATGTTGTCATATATTCGTGTCACTGCATTTTGTAGCGTTTTCTGCTCCTGCTTTATCAGCACAAGCTCTGCCTTGTCCAATTCTTCTCCTGTCAGCGAACCTGTTTTCCTTTCTTTTCGTCGGTTTTCTATATAACGCATCACCCACGCGGTAACTCGTAACGCTTTCTTGTATGATCCAAATCTGTTCACATCAATTATCTTTTCTTCACCCGTGGTGGTAGCTAAGCTTGCCATGGTCTTTTCTTCGTCTTTGTTGTCATGACTGTCCGATTCTTGCGTGATGTCATAATCAGGCCTTTGTTTTTCATTCTTGATCCACGTGGGGCCTTTCCACCATAATTCACTGTCCAGTAAACGTTTCATCTTCATCCCCCTTTCATCAAATCCGCAGGATTTTCATCGCTTTAAACATAACGCCATTGACTCTCATTGGACTTACTCTTAATTTCTGCTGCGCGGTTGCGAACAAACAGATCTTTCGTCTTATTTGACTTTATTCAGCATAACACAATTTGAGAGTCAGTCCAGAATTTCACACTCCTCAGTTTCCTGATGAAATTCTCAGTTATATGACTGGCCAATCTGACTGATATTGTGGCTGCCAACAACTCCAATCTTGCTAGTGTAATCTTTTTGATTGGAGCGACTCAGCTCTTTGCAATGAATAAATTGGCTTCATTGCTGACATCGGAGTATTCTGTTATAATGTATGCTGCTGCTCCATACGCCATTGAACTCGCATCGGAGAACACGTGTAGAGTCGATGCTTTCACTTCAGCTTGCCTGTTTTCATAGCATCTGTTAACGGTGAAGTCATCTAAGTGCTGAAGCTCTTCCGACCAGTCCTTCCAAGCTGATCTATGCTGGCTTGGTAACGGGTCATCCCATTTCAGTTTATCCATCCAAAGTTTTCGCAGCAATAATTTTGCTCTGACTGAAATTGGTGTCAAAAAACACAAAGGGTCATATAGCTTTGCCGTGTCCTGCAAAACCTGTCTTTTTGTGAGTTGTCTCATGTGCTTGTCATTTCGCCATGTAGTGTCGGGAAAGCTCAACACGTCGTCTACGAAATTCCATTTCAGTCCCAAAATCTTAATTTGTCCCTCTTTTCTTATCCCTCGATCCAGATCCTCTCCTTCTTCATCAGAGAGTTTTCTTAGCTCGGCGTCATTTGAAATCCATTTTCTTAAATTCATTCCCGCATAGCAAAAAATATCGCGTGCTTCTTTGTATATCTTTGTTGATGTCGAGTATTCGTCGGCTCCTAGTAAAACGTCATCGACGTAGATTCCTTTCCGGAGTTGCGCCACAACTGCAGGATATTTTTTTTCGAATTTATCCAAATGTCGATGAATCGTGGCCGCTAGAAGGAAGCTACTTGGTGTAGTTCCGAAAGTGACCCTCGTCATCGTCCATGTTTTTATCTTCGGGGTTGGCATATCTTCGCTGGGTATTCTTTCCCACCACATGAATCGCAGTGCGTCTCGGTCATTTGCATGTATCCTTATCTGCAAGAATGCTTTTTCCACGTCGGCTGACATAGCGATCTTGTGATGTCGAAAGTTCATCAGCAAGCTTGTGACGTCGAGGTTTAGGTTCGGCCCCTTTTTCAAGTTGTCATTCAAGGATTCACATGGATTCTGTCTTGACGATGCGTCAAAGACGATCCGTATTTTTGTCGTTGTTCGGTCCTTCTTAATTACTGCTTGATGCGGCATGTAGTATACAAATTTGTTCTGTATATCTGATCCAGCATCTTCTTCGACGTTTTCTGCTATTTCTTGCTCGAAGTACTCTCGAATAGCTTTGTCATAGGCTAGGAGTTCATCTTTATCCTTGCATAATTTTTTGGTCGCCTGGATAAGCCTCTTCTCTGCAATGGTATTGTTGTCGTCCAATGTTACGTTTTCCTTCCATGGTAGCCGCACTTGGTATCTTCCTGCTTTAAACTCCATTGTTTGTCGGACGTAGTCTAGCACATGTTCATCGTTCATCTGTGTTGCTGGTTTCTCCTTGATGCCCATGTTTTCCAAGTCCCAGAATCTCTGCAGTTCGTCCACAGTCGTGTCTGACTTGTCACTGACCTCGAGTACCGTAACCGTCAATGATTTCATTGGCACACAATGAAGTCCTACAGGACCTTGAACTGTCCATCCCAATATTGTTTCTATTGCCATTACTTTTCGATGAATCTCGTAAATGCGACCAGTGACTACAGTCCAGTAATAATCTGCTCCAATTATTATAGAAGTGTCCATATTTTTTCTTTCCTTGTCCGTCTTCTGGTTGTCATCAGCCAAGCAAATTGCCATCGATCTTGCTCTTTCATGTATTGTCAACGGTGGCGATAATAGCACGTCACAGGATATAACTTCTATCTCCAGTGCCTCAATCGTGACTGGCTCTGATGTGGGATCCTTCCTCACGCTGACCTCGACAATTTTCATGTCTAATTCCATCTCTCCTCCTCCAAATGATCCTACAGTAATCCTTTCGCATCTTTTTATCTTGCACGCTAATTTTCTTGACAATCTTTTGAGGATGAATGTCCTCTGACTCCCGTTGTCCAGCAGAATCCGTGCGTAGCACCCGCTGCCTTCTTCTTCCGTCCACGAAAAGGCTGTCTGCAGTAGTATGCACTTGTGTTCATCAGGCTGCTGTGCGTGCATGTTGCAGGACTTGCTGGTGTCTAACCGGTCAGGTTGCGCGCTTTTACGCACTTGCTCAACATCACCGCTTTGCTGCTGTGCTGACCTTTCTGCAGGCGTACGTGGTCGACACATGGATGTCGCGTGCCTTCCCTTGCATGTTTTGCAGCGTATGTTAGCGCGGCATATTTTCGCCGTGTGGTGAGGTCTGGTGCATCTGAAGCACCTTCGTTCCCGTTGTAAGGCTTCTTTCTTCTGTTGCATACTAATGCTTCTTCTGCAATCTTCCGTGTAGTGTCCAGTCATCTCACAGAAGATTCATTTCTTAATCGATATGCTTTGAAGCGTAGATGTTCTAGTCCGCCTCCTACTGTGCGATGACTGTGTCACGTCGTATTTTTCCTCTCGAGTTTCTTCTCTGCTGCGTATATATATGTTTAAAAACTTCATAATTTCTTTCAAACTGCTCGTGCTGTCTCTTGACGATGAGTCCGATTCCGTAGTTGCTGGTCTGTTGTCACCTTTCTTTAACTCCTTCATCTTCATCTCAATCCTCATATCCATCGGTAGCGCAGATTTTACAACAGGCGCTATCACTGTGGCGTAACTTCCCATTTCCACTCCTAATGACTGCAATGCTCGTGTAATCACTTGCAACTTTTGGAAGAGTTTCTTCAACCCATCTACATCTTCAGGACTCTTCACTGCTCCGAAATTTGCAAGCTCTTTTATGTAGTTCTCTTTTAAATTATCTTCTCGTCCGAAGGTTTCTTTCAAAAGAGCGACTGCATGCTCGTAATTCTGATCAGAAAACTGCAAACCTTCTATGAGGGACGCAGCCTCCCCGCTCAGAGAAGCCAGAAGGTAATTAAAGTTTTGATTCTTCGGCATGTTCGCTCTGTTATGCACCGATGTCTCGAACTGATGCCAAAACCTTGGCCATGCTGTTTTTTCCCCATCAAACTTGATCATCTCAAGACGTGGTAACTTAACAAGCTCTTGCATCTCCGAAATTTGGTTAGTACCTTGCACTGAACTCGCCTGTTCTATCACTATTCTCGTAGTCAATTGCGTCGCTTGTTCTAACTCGCGTAATCGCTCCTCTATTTTTGTCGTTGCAGCGACGATCTTCATCTCATAATGCAAAACTCTTTCAAATTCTGCCTCCGCGGCGTCTTCTTCAATGAACGGTTCAATCTGTTCGTTAACTTGTCTTAGCGTCTGTGACACGCTCTTCATCTGGTTCAGAAGCGTCATAAGTTGCGCTCGATCGGCGTCTTCTTCTATCTTCTTATCGATTTCGCTTGTAAGCGTCGTCACAATTGCTCGAAGCGTCTTCCGCTTCTTCGATAGGACCTTTTTATTCATGCCTAAAACGTGTTGAAAGAGCTCTTGCATCTTTATGTGCGTCTCCAACAGTCGTCGGTCGTAGTCCTTCTCTCGACGGTTCGTCCTTGAGCCAGACGCCGCTGCTTCGTTCTTCAACCCGCTGTTGCGAATGGGGTTGAAGTCTGTACGTCTGTCTTCAGATCATCCTGGTCACGGCACCATGTTTCAGAAGGACCAGAGAGACCGCAGGACCGATACGTCTTTGGTTTATTGTTGACAGAACAGGAAAATATAAAAATTGCAGAGCGTGCCCCTGGCTACTTCTTCTTCCTCGCCTTCGAGCTCCATCTTCAATCTGTTTTCCACATGACGGATATCTGTGACTGTATAAAAAGTTAAGTGTGGTTTGTCGTTTTAGAGAATACTTTGACTAAAGAGAACATCCAGAAGACTTGCATTAAGGTTTCAGTTCTAATATTATGACCGATATCTGTGGCTTCATGAACAGTTGGGTGTCGTCTGTCATTTTAGAGAATATTTTAACTAAAGGCAACGTTCAGAAGTCTCGCATTAAAATTTCAGTTCTAATATTGTGACCGATATCTGTGACTTCATGAACAGGTGGGTGTCGTCTGTCATTTTAAAGAATACTACAAGTAAAGACAATGTCCAGAGGTATTCCATGCTGGGTTCAGTTCCAATATTATGACCGATATCTGTGACTTCATGAACAGTTGAGTGTCGTTTGACGTTTTAGAGCATACTTTGACTAAAGACAACGTCCTGAAGTCTTCCATGCAAAGTTCAGTTGCAATAATATGACCATTATCTGTCACATCATGAAGTGTCAGGAACAGGTAGTTGCATTAGAGCACATTTCGACTATGAAAAATGCTCGAAGGCATTCTACGCAGGGTTTGGCTCCCATCTTCTAACCAATATCTGTTTTATCAATAAGAACCAGGTGTGCTTTGTTGCATTAGAGGATATTTTAAACACACACTTCAACCGAAAGCCTGCTATTCTGGTCTTAATTGTAGTCTTATGACTGACCTAAATCTGTCAGATCATGAAGTTTCAGGCGTGCTCATTAAGTTGAGTGCTATAAATTATGATGTGTAAATATACTGAAGGTACCAGCATATTCAAGATATTGTTAATAAATTTGGTAGTGCAGGTACAGAAACCCAGTGGTTTGTAAACCTGATCAGGAGGCCGGCCACCACCTCATTCACCGAAGAGATGAGGGGGGGAGCTCAATGTCAACTCCATTATAATATTATAATAGGGAGGGGGCGCTAAGTCAGCCCCTACATGGAGGGGAGCACTGCGACAAACGTTTGCCCCCCCCCCTCCTTGAGGAGAACTCTCCACACGCCTATGATAGATGTACAGTATGCTACATGCGAATGTTCATTCGCGGGAGCGGCACACGCACCGTTGTTGATTTCTGGTGCATACCGCTGTAGTTACTTCAGGCACTGGAATGTAAATTACTTCTAAAATTGTCAAAACTATGGTGGGTGAAGCACTATCAATTTTTAACGTGTTCTCATATCCTCTAAATCATATAAATCCGCTCCAGTTAGGAACCTGCCGTTCTGTGCTGAACTTGGACAGTTCTAAGCCGAAAGGTCAAGCAAAGATGTGCATCGGCCTTCGTCACGTGGGCGTCAACGCGGTTGACGCGTGCCAGTGGTTGCGCGCCCTTTTCCTCCACAGGTGCGACTAGACGCTTTTGACGCGTATGCGCGTGCATAGGCGTGCCAGGGGTTGGCACTCAAGGCGGCAAAGTATGCGTAGGAGTTAAGAGCGGGCGCCGCCACGCGATGTGGCTACGAGCGCTCATTGCACCATCTTTCTGGTAATGCCAAAAACATAATCCCCCCCCCTGACATTCTCATGAGCAGCGGTAAGTGGTAGATTTAAGTAGCTAGCCGTTTGAGCGGTGAAGGACGGGCACGGGTATATAGACAGTGAAGCGTTTTGGCTTGAAAATGCTGAAGAACTGCTCGCGACAGCCGAGGGATGGGACGGTCGTGATTTACCATTGTTCTCTCGGTCAGCTGCTAGTGACGTGTGTCTGGCTGCTGAAACTATGTAATTTTTGCAAGTACTTATTTGTACGCGTAAAATCATTCTTAAAATCCACAGGATATTCGCCCCGTTAATCTGGAGCTCTACATGGGCGCGAACATCTAGAACGAACTTGTTTCGGCATGTTAAGCAAGGAGGGCTGTCTTTGCGCCACCTGTTTCTCAAGCAAGTATTATCACGTTTCCTGCTAACAAGAAACCAGAGAGACTCTTCTTTCAAACAACGCTCTTACACTACATGCCTGACTTCTTTGTATCTTCAGACAAGGAAGAACGACACACCTTGTCACCGTTCTTGCGCGAAGTTGTGTTACCATATCGTTTCTTAAGGGCAAGGTTTTCGATAGATTACTTAACTAATGTGAAAAGATAGCGCCTTACGAAAGACTTAATATAGAATGTTTTCGCTGTGCCCCATTACCATTCAAGGTATGAAAAGTTATACGAATATGACGTACTAAAGCGAGTTAAAAACATGATTACACCTCAAAATGTTAAAACCTTCTTTTTTAAACTTCATACAGGAACCTTGCCAGTAAAAACGTTGCATGAAGACAGAGGAATGTATGTACCATGAGGTAGCAGCTGTCTCTTGTGTAACAAGCTTGAGCCCATTGAAGATACGTTTATTGATTGTAAGAATGGTTTTTTCTTTTGGTACATTTTACAGAGGACTTTAAAAAGAAGACTTACCTTTTACTCCATATGATTGATTGATTCATATGTGGGGTATAACGTCCTAAAACCCCCATGTAATTATGAGGGTTGCCGTAGTGGAGGGCTCCGGAAATTTCGACCACCTGCGATTCTCTAACGTGCACCCAAATCGGAGCACACGGGCCAGCAACATTTCCGCCTCCATCAGCAGCCGAGTACCTTAGCCACTAGACCACCGCGGCGGGGCTACTTACTCCATATAGAATTCGTTTTTTTTGCTTGTGATAGTTCTGTACAAAATTTGGATGTTATATTTTTATTGGTCTTCATTAGGTTTGGTGTAGTATGCTATCGTGCAGATACTGGGATGTAAGAGTTCTAACCCTTAACGAGTGTTTTGTGGAAGCTGTTATAAAAGTGCGAGATGTGTATAAGACTACAGACTGTGTTGAAGATGTATTCTCTTTGTTTGATGCGTTCTCACACATGCAACACGTGTGATGGTGATTGTCAAATTATCTTGAACTGTAGTCAAGCAAGCAATAAAGAAATAAAAGGAAAGCTCCGGTGTGGCTCATTGGTTAACGCCTCGCTTTCACGACGCAGAGGTCGCACGTTAAATTCCGTGTGCTGCAGTGTCTTTTTCTTCATCTTTTTTCTTTCTTGCGTTTTCATATATATAGATACGTATACATATACTGAGCATGACGTCGACGCCGACGCCGACGGCAAAATCAAGTAAAGAGTGTTCATACATTTGCTATCACAATAAAACTGTTTTGGCTGCTTGGCTCCTCTATGGCTACTTCATTGTGATCCCCTGATCCGACTTTTTGAAGATATAATTAACTGGTGACGTTGCTATGGTGGTGTTCGAGTAAATACTGCCAAACACTGCAGTCGTAACATGTTTTGAGATCCCAGAATTCAATTATATGCACTTTCATTGCGCAGAGAATTGACTATAACTTAAAAGAATAGTACAATGCGTGAAACAGGCGTAAGGGTCACTGATACTGATTCGAAAAATTATGTTAAATAACTCACATGCTTACAAATTACCAGTAAAGCAGTTACATACACGCGCAAATTGCGTTTGGATACATGGCTAGGACTTGGCGAGAACTACTGCAAGGGGCCTCGTTTTGCAGATAACCCATGCTGCACTCGGCTTTAAACCACAGCTTTAAGTGCGCAAGAATTCTAACCGCTCTGTATCCAAGGTGAGCTGCACTCTTCAACATCAGAAATAGGATATCCTACGCACCAAATGAGCACTGAAAGTTCAGCAGATATCACATACAATGGGAAACAATGTAATGCGAAGCATGTGGAGGAAGGGTGACTGTAGCTTGTCATTTTATTGAGGGTATACGATGAGACCCTAAGGGTATGCACAAACGTTTCCCCCACACCGACATGTTGAATAGTCACGTTAATTTTATAGTAATACATAACCAGTTGTCCTTACTTACGAGACGATGCTAAGAGCAAGATGGACGTTATAAACACCAGAAGCAGTATGGTGATGTGGAGTGCTTGTGTTTGCAAGTGTAGTAGTTCTACATAATGCCATGTACACCAACTTCAGTCAATGGCACCTAACTACAATTAATGGTAACCCGACATGGCAGCGGTATCATACGAGTGCATATGTAACGTTTATAAACATATTGTCACGGGGTCGTGACGTGGCCGAAGACAGGAGACTTCGTGTTGGGGTTTAACTGTTTATTTCGGCGAACCTGTGCCCGGTAAACGGAAAGTCCAATTACAGCAGCAGTCTCGCACAGATAGCAGTCTCGGACTGATAGCGGCGAACGGAGCGTCGGCCTTCGATCAACAACTGACAAGCGGCGAAGCGCGTCGGCATTTATACTCTTGCCGTCGAATGTTCTAGCGTTATCGCTGGCGGTGGCGTAGCTTCCAGAACAATCTGTACCGTTCGCACAGTGGGCGTGATCTTATCGAAATGATCTACTACAGTCCGGAACCTTCTAGAAAACTGCAGGCGCGGTTTGCGCTAAGAATCGTGTGGTGTTTTGGGACGATAACAAAAACTTGGGAAATGGAACGTGGCATTGCCCCCCTCTGAAAAAGGCATCGTCCCGATGCTTTAACTAAAGATGAAAGTACAATAATAATGCAAAAAAGTACAATGAATAAATTCCGATACAACAATAATACAAAAAAAACACTGGTTCAGTTTGTTAACGCGCATGAAACGGCTTGAGGCGCGCGACATGGACGACTTCAGGTCGCGATCGGCGTCGTTGAGAGTTCGTGATGCCGTCGGGGACAACCTCGTAATCAAGTGGGCCGAGACGTCGAACCACCTTGTACGGTCCGAAGTACCGTCGCAGAAGCTTTTCACTTAGTCTACGTCGGCGTATCGGCGTCCACACCCAAACACGTTCACCGGGCTGGTATTCCACGAAGCGTCGTCGAAGGTTGTAACGGTGGCTGTCGGTCGTCTGTTGATTCTTGATACGGAGACGCGCAAGTTGTCGGGCTTCTTCGGCTCGTTGAAGGTACTCGCTCACATCGAGGTTTTCTTCGTCGGTGACGTTGGGTAACATGGCATCGAGCGTCGTTGCCGGGCTCCTTCCGTAGACCAATTTGTATGGAGATATCTGCGTCGTCTCCTGCACCGCCGTGTTGTATGCGAAGGTCGCATACGGAAGAATGGCGTCCCACGTCTTGTGTTCGACATCGACGTACATTGACAGCATGTCGGCGATCGTCTTGTTAAGCCGCTCGGTGAGGCTGTTGGTCTGTGGGTGGTACGCTGTCGTCCGGCGGTAGTTTGTTTGGCTGTATGCCAAGATCGCTTGAGTTAAGTCGGCAGTGAATGCCGTTCCTCTGTCGGTGATAAGGACCTCCGGGGCGCCGTGACGTAGGACGATATTTTCGACGAAGAACTTAGCTACCTCGGATGCACTGCCTTTTGGGAGGGCTTTTGTTTCGGCGTAGCGGGTGAGGTAGTCGGCGATGTCACGTGGTCGTTCTCCTGGCTGTGGACGCGGTGCATTGACGGCGAAGCCACGCAGTCCCATCTGTCGGTACTGGCAACGGCGGTATGTGTGTCCGGCCTCGCCGCAGTGGTAGCAGAGCGGGCGATGGTCAGGGGTGCGCCAGACGTCAGTCTTCCTCGGTGCACTGCGCTGGGCCGCTGGCGAACGGTATGACGTCGATGGGGGTGGTGGCGGCGGTGGCGTCTGTCGACGGAAGTGCGATGGGGCGGCGTTTTGGCGTGGACGGGGAGAAGCGTTGTGGCGCAGTGCAGCGGCGTAGCTCATAGCTTCCGGCTCGGGCAGCGGTGCGTGGGGAACTTGAAGCGATTGCCGAACTTCTTCTCGCACAATGTCGGCGATCGAATCCACTTGAGGGTGCGCCGAAGGCAACAGTTTGCGCAGCTCTTCCCGCACAATCGCTCGGATCGTTTCACGCAGGTTTTCAGAGTCATTGGTTTGAGCAGCAGCGCATTCTGGAATCAGGCGACGATTATACTGTCTGGTGCGCATGTCAAGGGTTTTTTCGATGGTGGTCGCCTCGGATACAAATTCTTGGACGGTGTTTGGTGGATTTCTCATTAGTCCCGCGAAAAGCTCCTGTTTGACCCCTCGCATGAGGAAACGAACTTTCTTCTCCTCAGGCATGTCTGGGTCAGCGTGACGAAATAGGCGGGTCATCTCCACTGCGAAAATTCCAACCTTCTCATTTGGAAGCTGAACCCGGGTCTCTAGTTGAGCAGCGGCCCTTTCTTTGCGAGCGACGCTCGCGAACGTTTGCAGAAATGCGCCGCAGAAGACATCCCACGTTCGGAGCGTGGACTCATGATTCTCTAGCCAGGTCCTTGCGGTGTCTTCCAGGTAGAAGTACACACGACGGAGCTTTTCTTCGTTGTCCCAGTGGTTGAGGGCGGCCACACGGTCGTATGTTTCCAGCCAGGTCTCCGGGTCTTCGAATGATGACCCATGGAAAATTGGTGGTTCCCTGGGTTGATGCATGACCATCGTGGGCTGGGATGCGGCGGTTGTCATTGTCGCTGCAGTCGCAGTCATGGCCTTGGTCTTCCGCGCTTTGTCTTCTAGAAGCCCGTACTCCGGTGGTAGCCCTTGCTGTCGGCGGCTTGTTCGCTGCTCCTGGTTGGCGTCGGTGTCTTCTCCGCGATGTGGGCTGGGTTCACGGCTTGACGGGGGCGTCCGGTACATGAACGAAGCAGCACCTCCACCAGATGTCACGGGGTCGTGACGTGGTCGAAGACAGGAGACTTCGTGTTGGGGTTTAACTGTTTATTTGGGCGAACCTGTGCCCGGTATACGGAAAGTCCAATTACAGCAGCAGTCTCGCACAGATAGCAGTCTCGGACTGATAGCGGCGAACGGAGCGTCGGCCTTCAATCAACAACTGACAAGCGGCGAAGCGCGTCGGCATTTATACTCTTGCCGTCGAATGTTCTAGCGTTATCGCTGGCGGTGGCGTAGCTTCCAGAACAATCTGTACCATTCGCACAGTGGGCGTGATCTTATCGAAATGATCTACTACAGTCCGGAACCTTCTAGAAAACTGCAGGCGCGGTTTGCGCTAAGAATCGTGTGGTGTTTTGGGACGATAACAAAAACTTGGGAAATGGAACGTGGCAATATATAGCCCGTACCACGAACACAGTTGTTATACCCACATCACGCCTGCATTGAGTTTTTCTCCAAAGCAGTTTCAACAGCTGCGTGGTTCTGTGGTAGAATACTTGAATTCCACGCAGAAGCTTTGTTTCGACTTTTCCTTTAACTGTTGTATTTATTTTTTGCCTTAGTTGGTTCTACGCTGCCGATGCAAGTTCCAACTCAAAAGCTGTGTGTGGCTAGGGAAAACAAAACCCCGTTCGCCATGAGAAAAGCGAAACGTCTTTGTTGGCGGCTCAGTCACTTATGTTAGTCTTTACGTCGTGCCCAAGTTCCACGGCATTGTGAGGGCTGTCAGCAACCTGGTCGCCTGCATATTATTCAGGCGATCCCTTTTCCCAAAAAACAGTTGTAAAACTAAAGAAGAGCCCCGCCGTGGTGGTCTAGTGGCTAAGGTACTCGGCTGCTGACCCGCAGGTCGCGGGTTCAAATCCCGGCTGCGGCGGCTGCGTTTCCAATGGAGGCGGAAATGTCGTAGGCCCGTGTGCTCAGATTTGGGTGCACGTTAAAGAGCCCCAGGTGGTCGAAATTTCCGGAGCTCTCCACTGCGGCGTCTCTCATAATCATATGGTGGTTTTGGGACGTTAAACCCCACAAATCAAAACTGAAGAAGAGACGGGCCACCATTGTTCACATGTGGACCGGCCTTTGAGGACACTAAAGGTACCATATTTTTTACGGCTAACACAAACTTCCACTCAGCGGTGCACGTATGCTCATGGAACTGCATTCTTCGAGAAGTAATATAGCACGTTTGTCCTTAATGCCTATGGAAAAAATATGAAAACGGACAAAAAGTTGACCACCTCTCTAAGTAGCAGTATTGGAACTACAGAAGTCAAGAACCGCCTTAGTTCTTATACAGTTAAGCCGTGGTAGTGGATAACGGCATCATATTCTTAAACCAGCCTAGGTTGATACCTCGAGCGCTACAACGTATACTCAAACTGCATGACGGGTTTTCGGCGAGGTAGGTCATCTCTTGACAACGTGATTGATCTCACATCATTTATCCAGCAACAGAAGAGCCTCAAGCGCATACCACTGGCACTCTTCCTCGACGTCAAAGGGGCTTATGATAACGTAACACATTAGGCCATCCTAGACTCGTTGGAAGCTTTTGGAATAGGTGGTAGGATGTTCCAATGGATCCAGGATTATTTGACGAGAAGGTCCTTTTTTGTACAAACCTCAGATAGACCTACCACCAATTACTACACCTCCCGTGGTGTCCCTCAGGGCGCCGTAATAAGTCCCACTTTATTTAACCTCGTGATGGTAGGACTTCGTGAAGTTTTGCCAAGTACTATCCTCATATTCATATATACTGACAATATTTGTGTATGGACTTCGGCTGTAACTCATCTACAAGTACGTGCAAGAGTCTAGCACGCTGCCACCCTGACATGGTCATATCTCCGCAAGCAAGGTCTTTCCGTCTCAACGGAGAAATGTGCATTGGTTGCGTTTGCTCGCAGAGCCTTGACACAATACCCCGTTACCATCGATGGGCAAAATATTTCATACCAGAAGAACCATCGCTTCCTGGGTGTGATTATTGACAGGGACCTTTTGTGGAGTGCCCACTGCAATTACCTGAGGAGAAGGCTGACTTTCATTGTCCTTATAATGCGGTTCCTCTGCGGAAAATCTTGGGGCACATGGATAAGGTCAATGATGCAGCTATACAGGGCACTGTTTCTGGGATTTTTGCGCTACAGCTTGCCGTTACTGGCAAGTACGTGCAAGACAAACATCCGCATTCTCGAAAGTCTGCAAGGACAAGCACTACGCGTGTGCTTAGGATTGCCGCGATTCATCTCAACCTACGGGGCAATTATGAGCGCAAGAGAGCATCCAATTCAAACATACATTACCACTGACAATTTTAGAGCCCACGCAAGACACCTCTGCCGAGTTCAAGGTCACCATGTTGCAGTGTTGCCACTTCAAAGACCACAAGCGATGTTTTCAAAGATTATTTTTGCCCATAGAGAATGCCTTCTTTCACTCCAGCAACAAAACCAGCGTCACCTCCGTGGTGCCTACAACAACCACAGGTGTGCCTCACTATTCCGGGAATAACGAACAAGAGCCGTCATTCGACAGCGGTCCTACGACAGGTGACATTGTCGCTACTCAACAAAATATACGGCCAGAGGACCCACATTTACACCGATGGATCGGTCTCGGCTGACAGCTTGTCACACCTGTCCCGTTTATAAGGGAGGCAATCGCCGGGCTAATTCCAAGAGCCGAAGTATCGGCCCCCCGAACCGCACCACGAAAGCGTGGACAATTTTGAAGTGGTCCTTTTTGGTGCGCCAGCGGACGCCGGTCGTGGCCCAAAGAACAAGTCAGAGCCGAGAGTTGATAAACAAACAAATTATAATCTCAATAATGGCAGATCAAAAACAATACATAAGAATGTACACTCCACAATAGTTGTATACAATATGACACCAATCCAACCAATCAATCAACGTACTACACAACACAATCAGCCACACTTGAAACAACGGACACGGACAACAATACGCACTACAATGCAGTCACATGCATTGAACAACCAAGACACTTAAGGACTAAAGCGATAGAAAACCTATTCAGTCCAAAGTCCTTGGAACAAAAGTCTGAATGATACTCGTCCGAGAATCACTCACTCAAAGTCCAGCGTTGTTGTCGTTCCGCAGCTCTCTGAAGTTTCTCTTCCAGGAAACCTCGCCGGAGTTTCTCTTCCAGGAAAACTCCCGTCTTCAATAGGCCACTCTCCAAGCTTCAAACTTCTTCGCCGGAAATCCGTCGGCTTCACACACGCAGCTGTTGCCCGCGTCTTCGCTCGATAGCGGTAAACCCACGCTCTTGCCTGTAGCTCGAGCCGTCCCTACGGACCAAAAACTTTGCCGACTACACGGCGGAATCTCTACGCGCTCCGGCGCTAACTTTCCGTCTACTCCTGTCACTACGGGCAGAACCTTCGCCGACTCCACGGCGGAATTCCTACGCGCTCCGGCGTTAACTTCCGTCACCTCCTGCTTTCTCGTCTCGGCTGCTCGATTAAATACGTTCTGCGCCACCTTCCAGAATTTTCTCGTCCTTTTGTCGGCGCGACGCGCAGCGAAGGCTGGGGAGAGGCACGAGACGGTTCGACTGCCCTCTCCGGAGAATGAGTCACTCGGTCTGACCCCGCCTCCTTCGTTCTAGAAAGATCGCGGCCTTACTGGGCCGCCGATGTGGGGTGAGGAGGCTCGTCTGCGAAGCCATGCTTCTGCGGGGAGAGCGCGCGCCCGGGAGCCTTGGATGTTTGCTTTCTTTTTTTTTCTTTTTACCTCGCGGCGTTTCTCTCGCCCGTTGTCGCAAGGATTTGGCGGCGCGCTCTTTTTTTTAGCGCTCGTTCTGTGACACTGCCCCCCACTTTAAGAATATTATCTCATAATATTCAAAACCACACAAACGAGCGCGAAAAGTCACCACACACTCTCACAAACTGTAACACCATCAGTCGCTCATAACACTTCACACTCACAATAGATCACTTAATACAATTGTACATTGTAATTCAATTACACAACACGTGAAAACACAACCACAAGCACATGAGTACAACACTGCACCACACATTCCCAATAATACGAATGTACAAAGTTCTCTCATTACAACAATGGTCCCATACTATACATCACATCACAGCACAACACCTTGACACTTGTGACACAGGATAACACAACGTTTACACAACATATGGCACTCAACACTGCCGAACACATTCTGATTCGACCTACCTCAGCACTTATCCTGAATACTTCGAACAACGCTTGCGCCCCTTTTTGCGGTGCTCGCTCGATCTCTTCTTGTGCTTCCACGTTCTTTTTCGGCGAGCCCTTTCCAACGACGATATCTGAGGCGTCGTCTCAGCCATCGTTGTCTCTTCCGACACTGTTAATGCGTCATTACATTCGACGGGTCCTGTCTGTTTAGTTACCCGCTTGATCATGCCTCTACATTTTGCCCGGCTGGCCAACTCCGTCTCCTTTACACTGTCGCTCGGTTGAGGTCGTGCCGACGTAAGTCCGGTTGCTCGGCCCGTGAACTTATTCGACCCGATCGTCTTCTCCTTCGCTGTCTCTTGCGACGCAGCTTCACCTTGGGCTCTAGTGAGATCCGTCACGGGATGCTCCTCCACTGTATCTCGCGGTCGCTGGGTTGGCGAGGGCTCTATCTTCGGGTCTTCTCCCAAACATTCCGGATCATTCGGTCCTCGCGCCCCGTCGATGTTTCCGATGACAAGGTCGTAAAGGGGGGTCGTCATACATAGAGCGGTAACTTTCCCGCTGAAGTACGGGGTTTCCACCTCAATCTCTGCTTCGGGAAGCATTCGAACTGTACGATCAATTAGGCAAACCGGTTTCGTTCTGCCTGTCAACTCACTTTCCCGTACCAGATTTCTCCTCACGATAACAGTGGAACTGCCGGTATCTCTTAACACCGTAATCTTTTTGTCCGCAACTTTTCCAGGCAGCGCTGGCATTCCCTTCGTGACACCGGTTGGCTGTTTTGACATTACAGCACCCACAATAGGAATTTTCTCCCCATTTTTCAATTCTACGAATCCATCGGTGACGGCATTATTATCAGATTTCGGTGCCACTTGCACACAAGATACCTGGTGAGTTTGACTTACTCCGTTCCGACAAGCGTCTGCTTTGTGCCCAGTCTGACCACACTTGAAACATTTCACTACCGTAGGGCTCGTAAAGATCGTTCGACAGTTTTTCGCGCGATGACCCACTCGGTTACACAGAAAACATCGCTGCATGCTCTCTGGTGCACGCTTCTTTTCTTCGGGAGCCAATTTCTTCGAATCATCGTGACAATCCTTCTTGACCTTGGCCAAATTAGTGCCACCTTGCGCTTCCAAGAATTGATCAGCCAATTCAAGCATGTCTTCAAGTGAGTCAGCCTTCCTCTCTTTCAAATACAGCGATAGGCTTGGGTGGCAACTAGTAAGAAATTGTTCTCTAATTAGGAGCTCTCTAAGTTCATCGTACTCCTGCGCTGTCCCGGAAAGTTCAATCCATCTGTCGAAATAATGGCAAAGTCGGGCGGCATACTGCGTAGCCGTCTCTCCGTCAGCTGGCTTTCCTGTCCGAAATCTGTCCCGGAATCCTTCCACGGTAAATCTAAATCGCTTCAGCAAAGCAGCTTTTACCTTTGCATAGTTGGCTGCATCGGTCGGCGTCAGCCTACCGTACACACTGAGCGCTTCACCACTCAAGCAAGTACTCAAAGCAGTTGCCCATTGCTGTTCCGGCCAATTCTGGCTCCTCGCAATCGTCTCAAATCTGTGGAGGTACGCGTCTAGGTCGTCCTTCCTTTCATCAAACGCTACGAGCAGCTTGCTTGGGTTCAAGCGGAAGCCGTGATCTTCCCGTTCGCTGCTTTCAACTCTAGCTTGGACGGGAGTTTCACTTCGCTGTTGCAAACGGAGCCGCTCGAGTTCCATCTCGTGCTGCCGCTGCCGCTCCCTTTCCTCTCTTTCTTCTCTCGCCCTTTCAGCTGCCAACCTCTCTCTCTCCAACTCAGCTTCTTTTTCTGCTTTGGCTCTTTCGACCGCCAACCTCTCTTTTTCCAGCTCGGCTGCTTTTTCTTCTTTGGCTCTCTCTTTTTCTTCTTTTTCCTTCTGGGTGACCCACTTCCGTAGTTCGGCGCCAGAAAGACCCATCTTCTCACCCAGAGCAACTAACTTTTCGAGATCCATGGTGTCTCGCAACTCTCAAATAAAACCTTGCCGCGTGCAAAAAGTATCTGCCTAAATTAGTCTATCGGAACACTCCCCTGCACTCGTTAACGAGAACACTGAACAACACACAAAATCGTTCCGATAGCACTATCAACAACTCGAGGCTCTTTCTCACTACTTTGGACACACTGTGCACCAAAAGGTCCTGTATCGCGGACGCCAGATTAATTGTCACACCTGTCCCGTTTATTAGGGAGGCAATCGCCGGGCTAATTCCAAGAGCCGAAGTATCGGCCCCCCGAACCGCACCACGAAAGCGTGGACAATTTTGAAGTGGTCCTTTTTGGTGCGCCAGCGGACGCCGGTCGTGGCCCAAAGAACAAGTCAGAGCCGAGAGTTGATAAACAAACAAATTATAATCTCAATAATGGCAGATCAAAAACAATACATAAGAATGTACACTCCACAATAGTTGTATACAATATGACACCAATCCAACCAATCAATCAACGTACTACACAACACAATCAGCCACACTTGAAACAACGGACACGGACAACAATACGCACTACAATGCAGTCACATGCATTGAACAACCAAGACACTTAAGGACTAAAGCGATAGAAAACCTATTCAGTCCAAAGTCCTTGGAACAAAAGTCTGAATGATACTCGTCCGAGAATCACTCACTCAAAGTCCAGCGTTGTTGTCGTTCCGCAGCTCTCTGAAGTTTCTCTTCCAGGAAACCTCGCCGGAGTTTCTCTTCCAGGAAAACTCCCGTCTTCAATAGGCCACTCTCCAAGCTTCAAACTTCTTCGCCGGAAATCCGTCGGCTTCACACACGCAGCTGTTGCCCGCGTCTTCGCTCGATAGCGGTAAACCCACGCTCTTGCCTGTAGCTCGAGCCGTCCCTACGGACCAAAAACTTTGCCGACTACACGGCGGAATCTCTACGCGCTCCGGCGCTAACTTTCCGTCTACTCCTGTCACTACGGGCAGAACCTTCGCCGACTCCACGGCGGAATTCCTACGCGCTCCAGCGTTAACTTCCGTCACCTCCTGCTTTCTCGTCTCGGCTGCTCGATTAAATACGTTCTGCGCCACCTTCCAGAATTTTCTCGTCCTTTCGTCGGCGCGACGCGCAGCGAAGGCTGGGGAGAGGCACGAGACGGTTCGACTGCCCTCTCCGGAGAATGAGTCACTCGGTCTGACCCCGCCTCCTTCGTTCTAGAAAGATCGCGGCCTTACTGGGCCGCCGATGTGGGGTGAGGAGGCTCGTCTGCGAAGCCATGCTTCTGCGGGGAGAGCGCGCGCCCGGGAGCCTTGGATGTTTGCTTTCTTTTTTTTTCTTTTTACCTCGCGGCGTTTCTCTCGCCCGTTGTCGCAAGGATTTGGCGGCGCGCTCTTTTTTTAGCGCTCGTTCTGTGACACAGCTCCACAGATGCGGTTGCCATCCTGGCGTACCAGGTCACTATAAAGCTCAAACTGTCGCATAGGACAACATCCACAGCAGCGGAGCTTGCCGCCTTACGTGCTGCTATACTTTATATCGCGGAAGCCCGACCTCAAAAATGGGCTGTGTTCTGCGACTCCAAGGCATCCCTTCAGAGCTTGCAATCAGCTTTACGACAAAGGGAGCATCAACAACTAGTGAATGAAATAAGAGAAGTGATTCACGAAGTTTTATCGAAAGGACATGACGTGGTGTTCCAGTGGTTACCGGGACATTTTGGTATTGTTGGTAATGACTTTGCTGATAACGCTGCCCGATCCGCCCACGTGGCCGCCAAGACAACCTCAATTCCATTGTCGAGAACCGACGCTGCAAGGGGCCTTCACTCGTTCGCTGACACCATGTCGGAAACTTGGCTGAGTGACCCCAGTGTCAGGAACCGCCGCCTACACGAATTGGACCCATCGAGAAAGCTTCAAGTTCTATCAGACCTCTCCCGACAGAATGCAACTTTACTGTGCCGCCTGTGGTTAGAAGTAGCTTTTACAAAGGCGTACTCCTTTCGCATAGAAATGGCGGATAGCTCCCGATGTGAATCGTGTGACACTGACGAGACAATGGAACATCTACTGTGTTCATGTGAACGTGTTTCGAACGAACGCAACTTGCTACGCGAAACGTTAGAGACACTAGACAGTAGACCTTTCTCCGAAGAGATGATCCTTGGTTCATGGCTGTGCGCGTCGCCGGCCAGCAAAGCGACGCGAGCACTGCTAAGTTTTCTAAAGACGACCGGACTACGTGACCGCTTATAAGCGTGCAATGGACAAGGTCACATCTACACACACGTTGCCCTTCACTTCTCTCTCTCTTCTCCTTTGATTCTCTCACCCCTTCCCCAGTGCAAGGTAGCAAACTGTACGTGCGTCTGGTTGGCCTCCCTGTCTTTGATTTCTTCCCTTCCTCCTCCTCCTCCTCCTCCTAAACTTGTTTAGGCGTTTATTAGCCGGCAAACAGCGATCATACGCTTTGGTGACAATCACGGCCAAGCACGTACTCTCGGCGCAAGCGGCGTCCTTGTTGGGTGGCTCTACTAGAAAGTACTCAAGAGTTTGACCCATTTTAGAATTTGGAGGACGCCACTCGCACTGAGAGCCCGTGCTTGGCCGTGACTGTCGCCTCAGCCTATGATCACTGGTTGCCGGCTAATAAACGCCTTAACAAACCTAACGCTGGCAGCCACTAAGTGGTGCGCGTACGCTAGCGGCACAGTATTCTCAGATAATAGATATGTTCAAGGCATGGTCGTACTTGACGCCAGTGAGAATAAATTTATAGCATACTTTTATAATAATCCTCATAATCATCATTGTCATCATCATCATCATCAGCCTGACTGCCTCCACTGCAGGACAAAGGCCTCTCCGATGTTCCGCCAGTCAACTCAATCCGGTGCTTGCTGTTACCAATTTTACCCCCCCCCCCCACAAACTTAATCTCATCTGCCCACCTAACTTTCTGTCTACCCCTAACCGACTTGCCTTCTCTAGGAATTCAACTTGTTTCCCTTAATGACCAGCAGTTATCCTTTCTACGCCCTACATGCCCGGCCCATGTCAATTTCTTCATCTTGATTTCAACTATGAGATCCTTAACCCCGGTTTGTTCCCTAATCCACTCTGCTCTCTTCTTGTCACTTAAGTAGCGCCTAACTTTTTCTTTTCCATACCTTAAGCAGTATGTAACGAAAATATAAGGTCTATGTAACTTTTCTAACCCTACAGCATATTCAGCCTCAGCATCAACTTGGTGCTATCATTCCGTGCAGTTACATCAACTTCCCAGCCAGAATTAATTATTTTTACAGGTTTGCACTCATTTTAGGTACTTGACAGAAATCACTCTGTTCAAATTGTTTTAGATGAGCATCGTGTCTTGGAATTGATTTTTAATTCTACCTGAACGTAATTCTGGGCTTTATTCTACCTAAATATATCTCCGGGCACACTGAACGTATTCTTCGATACAAAGAGAGATATAACATTTATCTGCACATGCCGAGAATGATGGTGGAGGAGGCTCTGGCCTATGCCGCCTTTTATTCCCTTAGCCATTGGCCCGAATCCATTTGGACACGGTGCTGTTCAGGGTAAGATCGCTGACATTATGTTCTTTGTCGGGGGGTGAAAATTCTTTAGGCCTGTGTCGTGAGATTTGCTTGCACGTTAGAAAACTGCAGGTGGTCGAAATTTTCGGAGTTCTTCAAAACGGCGTCTCAATAATAATACTTGCGTTGTTGTAGGAAGGGCATATTGCGAGCACGTTCACTATACTTTCAGTCGTATAACAATGCGCACATCTGGCATTAAACAACTCTTTAATGTCTTCCATCCCACACAATATCCCCATACTGCCACTGTTGTGGAGCGCATCCCACGGTGTATCGCTGCACCGGGGAGTTCCACAACCACCAGGCTTCTGCCCCATTCTTCTAAGAGACTGCGCTGACCGGCTCAGGGACGCTAAAGCAGCGTCGCCTGATCTAGCGGGCACTTGGTGTGGTGCGAGCCCATGGGGTCCTGAACTAAAGAATCTACCTGAAGAGGACAATTCCTTCTGCTTGCATGAATAAAAGCGCTTTTTGTCTCTCTTCTGGTGCCTTTAGCAGATGAATGAAAAACACTGAATGCATTTTCGGCAAAAATCCCTGCTCAAAAGAACCTGCCTGACACAGGCGCACGTTTCCTGTGTTAAACGTAAAGAAGGTGCAGTGCTGCGAAGAAATAAGGTTGTAGCAGAAGAAGGTAGGGCTTCCACGCCATGTAGTGCATTATTTCTGCCTCAAGACGAATGAGCTACGTTGCGCTCGATCGGCGCAACTACGTGTTGCGTGTTGAAACAGCTCTTGCCTGTTTCCACGTGTTGAAAGAGCTCTTGCCTGTTTATGTGCGTCGCCAGCAGTCGTCGGTCGTGGTCCTTCCTTCGACGGTTCGTCCTTGAGCCAGACGCCGCTGCTTCGGTCTTCAACCTGTTGTTGCGAATGGGCTTGAAGTCTTTGTGTGTCCTCAGATATCCTGGTCATGACACCATGTTTCAGAAGAATCAGAGAGACCGAAGAACCGATACGTCTTCGATTTATTGTTGACAGAAAAAGAAAACAAGTATGCAGAGCGTGCCTCTGGCCACTTCTTCTTCCTTGCCTCCGAGCTCCATATTCAATCTGTTTTTACAGCCGTATTTCCTTCTTGGTGATTTTAATGCACACAATGTTCTTTGGGGATACTCTCGCTGTGATGTTCGAGAGCATCTTATTGAACAGCTCCTTTTTTTTCCTCTAAGCTATGCCTTTTTATTACGAAGGAGCCCACGTATTCTCGCCTCGCAACGTTTCGTAGTCGTTCATAGACATTAGCAATTCATTGCCATTGCTTTAAACCTATTTTAAAATGAAATATTCTTAAGAATTCTCATGGAAGTGGCCATTTCCCAATAATCCTCAGTTTACCAAAGCAGAATAACCTTCTTCCCTAGGCCACTCGGTGACAGCTGGACTCAGCCGACTGGGAACGGCTTCGAACTCTTACTAACGTGATGTGGGCTGAAATGTTTGGTCTGACAATAGAAGATTCCGTGAAGTAATTTACAGCTTTTTTGGTTGATGCTGCTTCTCAATGTATTCTAAAAGCGAATAGCTCCGGGTTTAAACGACATGTTCTCTGGTGGAACAATGAATGTAAAAAGGCGCGGGACAAACGAAACAAAGCGTGGCGATTTTTGCGAGCTTCTCCAACTGTGGAGAACCTCACAATTTTCAAGAATGTAAAATCTCAAACAAAAGAGACACGCCGGTAGGCTCGAAGAGAGAGAGCGGGCAAAAGTTCTTGTCAGGGATAAACTCGCATGCAGACGAAAGCAAAGTCTGGAACAGGGTTGACAGGATACATAGACGAGAAACACACCCACTTCTTTTCATTGATATGCCGGGCAATACGCTGGAAAACTAAGCAAACTTCTTGGGTGCCCATTTCGATCACGCTTCAGCTCATCACATCACTCTAAAACTTCTAGCGCTACAAAGCAAGAATAGAGGGACAGAAACTAAAATTAAGGTGTACAATATACGAATAATAAGAATACAATAATCCTTACTGCATAGCTGAGTTGCAGGCACCGGTAAACTACTAAATCACCAGGTCCCAACCATGTAGCATATGAAATGCTAATGCACCTGCCTCTCGAGACACGGAAATTTCTCCTTTCACTCTACAATGCCAAATGGCGTTCTGGTGTAATTCCTGCTTTGTGGAAAGAGGCCATTGCACTCCCTACCTTGAAGCAGGGCAAGCATCTGTTCCCTGTTTTGAGCTACAGACCGATAGCTCTGACAAGCTGCCTCTGTAAGCTTTTCGAGAAAATGGTAAGTCGTCGATTAACACATTATTTTGGAATCAAAGTGCCTACTTGATCCACAACAGTGTGGCTTTCGAGAGGGACGTTCCACTACTGGCCATCTCGTACGGATTGAAACAGACATTAGAGACGCTTTCAATGACAAGCAATTCTTTTTTTGTGTGTTTTAGACATGGAGAAAGCATACGACACCACATAGCAATTCGGTATACTGAGATACCTCTCAGAGTTTGGTATTCGTGGAGAAATGCTGAATTTATTGAGAGCTACTTGTTTAACCGAACTTTCCATGTTAAACTGGGCAACCTTTTCTTCCGACTGTTTGTCCAGAAAACTGGAGTTGCACAAGGTGGTGTGTTTAGCTGCACAGTTTTTATAACAGAAATGTCCCTGTGCCTATGTACCCCTTGAACCATGTCCTACTCGACTTACGTAGAAGATATCCAGGTAGGCTTCAAATCGTGCAACCTTTCAATATGCGAGAGGGAGGTTTTGCTTGGTTTAAATGAGATGTCAAAATGTTCAGACCAAAACTGATTCTGCCTTAATCCACTAAAGAGCTCTTGCATCCTATTTTCCAGGGGGAGAGGCCTGCATTCAGATCCAAATATTCACCTGCAGGGTCATCGTCTTCCGGTAAAAACAAAACTTGAATTTTTAGAAGTGATACTGAATATGATCCTGACATTTGTATCACCCATCAAATATATTAGAAACAAGTGCATGAAAACAATGAATATTCTAATTGTTTTATCGCCCACAAATTGGGGAGGGGCATAAAACGCCTCTTAAGACTATACAAGAGCCTTATGATCACGCGCATAGACTATGGGGCTATAGTCTATCAGTCCGCCACATCAAGTGCTTTGAAAATTTTGGATCCGGCCCAATATCTGGGCATCCGCCACTCCACAGGAGCCTTCAGGACAAGTTCAATACAACGACTTCATGGAGAAGCAGACGAATGGTCGTTGAAGTTACAGAGATCTTATTTATCGTTCACATAATTCCTAAAAGTTAGTGCAAAAAACAAACATCCAGCATATTATGCTGTAGACGATCTGTCCACCTTTTTGTTTCATAACCGTCATGCTATGAGAGAGCCATAATCTCTGCGTGTAGGAGCTTTTGCTCAGGAAATGAGTTTCCCTGTTTTTGAATATCATCGCATGGCTCCTGTTGAACAGCTCTCGCCTTCGGAATGGCAGCTCATAAACTGTGATTTTTCTTTTAAAGAACTTATGAAGCAAGCCCCTGCCCCACTTATTTACGCACACTTTCTTGAGCTTCAGCATAACTATTGTTGCTGCAAGTTCTTCACAAACGCATCAAGTTTTTATGGTGGCGTATCCTACTCAGAAGTCGGCCCATTCCTGTCAGAGGCTGGCATACTGCATCCACATACAACCATATTCGCGGCAGAAGCATACGCAATGTTAGTGGATGTTAGGCATAATAAAGAATCAAACATACCTAAAGCAGTTATATACACGGACTGTTCAAGCGTCGTGAAAGCACTGAAAACTATAAAAAACACAAAAATTTTGTAATAACTTGTCTCTATATACTGTTATGCATTGTTTACTCGGGCTAGCGAATTATTGTGGTATGTTGTGTGCCTGGGCCCCGAGATATCGAGGGCAATAAAATAGCTGTCCGGCTAGCCACATCTGTACTTACAGATGGCTTTGAAACATCATGGGAAATCCCTGCACTGAATCTGAAGCCCTTTCTGAAGAAAATACTCAAGTAACACTTGCAATACCTATGGGACAGTCCATCAGGAAGTGAGCTGCACCTGGTCAATAAGCTGCACTTGGTCAATAAGCTGCAAGTGGCCGCCAACATTAAAAACACGTCGCACAGAAGTCAGGCTCAGTGGATAAAAAATAGGGCACACTTATAGTGCCCACGTACACCTTTTGTCCGGGGGTGACTCGCCTAGCTGCGATAGATGTGGTGAGCCCCTCACGGTGTTGCATATTCTTATACAATGTGCAGAACTAGAGCTGTATAGAAGAAAGCGTTTCCCTTTAGTTTACAAGCAGCAAACTCCTTTCTCTTTTTTAATGTTTTAGGCAAAGAACATCTCGATAAACACGAGTTAAAACATGTGCATGCTTTCAATGAAATCTGTCCTGGTAACCCGTAGCACGGCCTCACAAGGGAGGCTGCTGCTGTGATACATACTCTATAGAAAGCACCAGCCTCCCAGCCCTTAATCTCAAGAGAATTGGTGAGGCATCCGTGCTAGTCTTACAGTGCTACTTATACGACCTCCTTCCCCCCACTTTCATATCCCTCATTCATGTCGATTTCATGATTTTAAACACTATTGCTTTTACGCCCGTGATTGGGCAGACTTTTAGGCCCCCATACAGCCGCCTAACACCATCATCGTTCACTAGCCATATTTTGTTCTGGCGCTCTTTGGCAGTCAGTGGCCCCTGTGCCAAGAAGCACTATTCATCATAATCATAAACCACTATATATTACCAAATAGCACGCCTAAATCCCAACTGTGGAAATAGATGATCGTCCAAATCCCGAAGAGGTGCTGCTACCCCAGCATGCGACTGACGACAGTTCAAACACGCGAAATACAAGGGCTATTTTAGGCAAGCTAAAATACCCATTTGACGTCAACGTGCGAAATCGCGTGGTCTTCGAACAGCCGAGAAGGAGCTGCTGTCACTTACACGTGTCTGCTTGCGACACAAATAAGCGGAATTACTGGCAGCGCACGATTTTGCGAGAAACAAACGTTGGTCTCGAGAGCTGAAGAGAACCTCGTCACGGTGGTATCAACAAATTGTCACTGAGCAAAACGCGTGCGGTTTACGGCAAGGCACTCTTATAAAGCAACTCACGTGGACACACGTTAATTGTTCTTGCGGCGAGTAGCACCATGAACCGACATCAGAGACGAAGGCGCTTGTCATGGTTATCTCAAGTTTATTAAGTGCGGCAAACAATTTGTTGACATAAAGACTGCCGAAAAACATGCATATGACGCAAGAAGAAAGTGGAACGTTCAGTCAACGTTTTGCGAAGAACTTAGTTACATACCGCTCAAAAGGGCCAGATTTACGCGGTTGCGCTGTGCTGCAATCTCTTCGGTGTCTGCTTGCGGGGCATGTGCTCACGAGTCTGATTACAGTGCTAAGCGTAATTTGCATGGAAATGTCGAAGACATCAATAAAGTTAATACATATCAAATCCTATTTACCCGTATTGATAGTACTACGAGAATTGGTGAGGCAACGCAGGGACAGCGTTAAAAATGTTAAAAACTGAACCTTTTTTACCACAATCCCATCAGAACCACGTATACAGACAGGCCACATATACCGGGCCGTCACGTCGAACCGTAAGCCGTACCCAGCCAAGAAAATGTTGATTGGACATCTCGGCTAGTCCTCGCCATGGTTATTCTGAACGCTGCTTAGAATATAGGGCTGTTTTCTTTGCGGCATTCTTACGGAAATGCGTAACAAACTGACTGGAAACAGCCCTAATTTGACCGAATTTCTCGCCAGTACGCGAGCACCTTAGCCAGGATTTGGCTATCATTATAACAGAACTTTTTATCCGCGGAATGACTATGCGATACAGAGCATTATACAACAACCATTTTCATTTATTTATTGTAAGCCACCATGAGCAAGCTATATTTACCGTCAATATTAGGAGGAAGCAGACGAAGTAGAAGAAGTGTGCCGGACCAATTATGGTGCTGCACGCGTTAGACGTTGCTTAGTTTTATGGTCGTGGCAAAAGGCAGAATGAAGAGCTTTGTTAGCTTCGATGGTAAATCTTCATTAAACCTCATCTAGTCTTTGTCATTGAACGCACACTGGTTAAGTTTTACTCGAAGATCGGCGTGTATAAAACCCACTGAAGAATACAATCAGAGGTCAGCTTTTAGTCTCATTGACAGACCATCTGAGAAAAAAGAGAAAAGGCGCGTCTTCTTCCGCGGCGCGAGTCTTAAGGGGCTTGTGTTTCCTGTGGTTGCGAGGGATTGATGGGCTAGAGTTGACAGCGTATCATTGAGGTCTTCGTATGACTTGTTTTTCTTGCAGTGGTTAGGCCGTTAAATATATACGGCAGGATTCTTTTGCACTGTATACACTTGTTATTAATGTTTTGGCTGGGTCATGGTTATCATTTGGCTATCATTATAACAGAACTTCTTATCTGAGGAGTGACTATGCGATACAGAGCATTATACAACAACCATTTTCATTTATTTATTGTAAGTCACAATGAGCAAACTATATTTACCGTCAATATTAGGAGGAAGCAGACGAAGTAGAAGAAGTGTGCCGGACCAATTATGGTGCTGCACGCGTTAGACGTTGCTCAGTTTTCTGGTCGTGGCAAAAGGCAGAATGAACAGCTTTGTTAGCTTCGATGGTAAATCTTCATTAAACCTCGGCTGCTAGTCTTTGTCCTTGAACGCACACTGGTTAAGTTTTACTCAAAGATCGGCGTGTATAAAACCCACTGAAGAATACAACCAGAGGTCAGATACGTAAAATTACTCGTCAGTACATTTATTTGTCACGCTAAAATGATTGTTTTGTACTTTTACAGGCTGCTGTAAAAGCAAATATTTTTTGCACAATGCGCATACACGCAGCGCCATAAATCGCCTTGACCAACACAAGCATGAAAGTATATCTATAACTTCTGCCAGATGGTTGATCAAAAGCTGATACGGTATCGGAAGTAGAGGCGTTAAAGTATGCCTGTAATTCCTAAAATACTAGTGGAGTAACATTTTACATTCAAGTCTGCCGTGTTCGTATGAGCCTAATCGGTTCTGCCACAAGTACAACTTAATCACCAGCGGTGTGATTACCAGTAGTGTAGCAGCTTCTCAGTGGAAGAGTTATCAAAAAGAAAAAAGAAACTAATAACTGCTACGTTGTGCCAACTGTTGAGTGTGTATCAGTCTCTCATATTCCTTCACATTAAAAGAATTTGAGCTCTCAACTCGTAGAAGAAGGCATCCCGGAATCAGCAGATTCTGACTTATTACGTGCGTCCGGAAAGCCCGACCCAATGGCGCATCGGTGAGCGAAAAATTGCGTGAACTTCCGACAGCTAGATATCTTGGTGGACAGCAATCGGAAGTGCCCTCGCCTTTTGATTGCCGCATGGACAGTGAGAAAGATGAAACTTGCAAATATGAACGCGAGAACTTGTGCGGTTTGCAAGGCGCTCGCACAAAATTTTGGTTTTGTGCACAATAAAACTCTCAGCGACAGTTTTAAAATTGCGGTAACATCGCGAACTGCCATCTCAACGCCTTAGCAAAAGATTTTCTCTTGTGAAGCTTTTTTTGCGTGCTCAATGAACACTTTTTGGACGTAACACATCAGGCAATAGTTTCTGTAAACGATTCGCGTAAAGTTTCTAAGCCGCCCTGCCATAGTAGTCTAGTGGCTAAGGTACTCGGCTGCTGACCCACAGGTCGCGAGATCAAATCTCGGCTGTGGCAGCTGCATTAATGATGGAGGCGGGAACGTAGGCCCGTGTGCTCATATTTGGGTGCTCGTTAAAGAACCCCAGGTGGTCAAAATTTTCGGAGCCCTCCACTACGGCATCTATCATAATTATATGGTGGATTTGGGACGTTAAACCCCACAAATAAATCAATCAAGTTTCTTAGCGTTTACAGTTGGTGTTTGAGGTCAGGTAATGACTTCAAGAGTCTCTGTACTTGCCAAGCTATTACAATGATCACTGTAGTCAAAAAGATGTTGCTCCATAGATTCAGCGCACGAAGGTAATGGCACACAGCTCCTACATGCATGTATTTATGTTCATACGTACGTGTTATGTTTACACGATTTATTAGGCTACTGTCTTTTCAGCACCCCTATCCCATTTCGCGTCTTTGCAGCTTTTCTTGCTCATTGAAAACATTTCCATGGAAAAAACTAACGCATTGTTACCCCTACAAATACAGCACCTGCCTTCTTTGGAGTTCTTTATTGGTAAAATTTTTGTTGCTTCTTGTCGCTTACTCTGCTCTAGTTTCACGATTCGCGTAATCCGCTAAGAGAACTGTTTGCGCATCTCCTAAAACTGATCCTTGCCCTGCTTTTCAGTAAGAGCACTGTATACTCGCGTCTATTGTTTACCTGAAAAGAATTCCAGAATGACTCAAAAAGATATTTGCGTGCATCTGGGCATCGGTTTTTTCTAAGGACATTATGTCAACACACACGTGAACTGTGAACTCCAATCTCTTTCAAAAGAATTCGCACTATGGCCACTTCACTTTGTGCAGTAAACATTCAATAATGGTCTTGCAGCTGCAAACACAAAATAGAGACAATAACCCACTACTAGTGCTTCAATTAAACTGCGTTCAATACGAACACAAGCATTGCAGTGGCTTCAATCTCACCTTTGTGTGTGTGCTCTTATAAAGCTGTTCTCTATCGAACTTGAAAAGTACACAGTAGTACTGTTGCGAATCATATGAAATGTTCTCGCAACACAATTCGTCGATTCCTTTGCCCAACTTCTGTTTCGTGTATATACAACAAAAGCTATAAATAGCCACTGCTCCCTCCGTTACAGGGTAAATGTACACTGTCAATCAGTCTTGGCACATACCCACATACCTGTAGTACATACTCAGCCTTGATATACGGGTATGTGCCACAAGTGTCTGGTGGAAACAGTTTGATGACGTGCACGACAAGATTTTCACATTATTAATGTCGTGACCTGCGAGTTCTATTGGTCGAGATATCTCAGCCTCTCATATATTATTGGTGGCTTACCCCAATTTAAGGGAACAATCACGAGAACACGCGGACGCAGAAGTAGGCGCATAGATAGATAGATAGATAGATAGATAGATAGATAGATAGATAGATAGATAGATAGATAGATAGATAGATAGATAGTCTCAGAAGAATCCACATGGAGGTTGAAAGCACAGTTCGCATAGATTATTTAAAAGCTGAGATGAAGAAATGATTTGTTTATGTTCCCCATATTCTTGTCTAGTAGCCAAGGTACTCGGCTGCTGACCCGAAAATCTGCTGTTGACCCACAGCTTTCTTCAAAGTAGGTCCATCCTCTCATGTGTTTTTAGTGCCTCCTATATACTCAGAAGGCCGTGTAAAAACACGTTGGACTCAAAAGGCTATGGAGGGCATGAGTTTTTCATAAACACACTAGAGAAAAGTCTGGCACTATTGCATCTATGGGAGCTACAACCCACGGCGTTTCAGCGAGTAGGAAATTTCAGCTAGTACATGGATTTATGTTACCTTCGTTCTTCTGGCTCTCTTTGGCGTCGCGTCTCTTGAAGTTTCTTTGTCTTTAAAAAATCAGCAAATGTTTAGCAGTTACACCTCAGTACCCCAACATTTTAGGCTCACCAATTCAAATCTAGCCACAAAGTTTACAACAGGCTGTTGTTTTATTCGAAACAAGACAAAAACACAACAATAAACAGCCACAAGTGCATTTGAAACCCGCAAACACGAAGACTACGTAAATTTGTGTACTATATCTATCATTCCTATGGTCGGTGAACAATCATAGTGCCAGAGTCTTCTCCGGTTAATTTCATAAAAGTCTATGATAGCGGAGAAAAGTGCCACCGGCTTTATTGGAACGAATTCATCTTCCAAGTGGCTAAATGTTGGAAAGGAGGTTGCCGATACAATTTACTGAGAAGAAAAAGAAGATAGCTTTCACCTTGGCGTGGTCTGAACCAAGGGTATGGAGGAATGTGCGACTTATTACCTGGGCCATTGCGTGTAGAGCTCTGTATGCGTCATACGACGCTGGACCCCCTGGTAACGTCTTCACGCGTTGCGGTTCGTAATGCTTGCACACGCACGTTTGTTTCTCACGATTACTGGAATTTATAATTGCTAATTATTATGCTGTCTGTATTGCGACCACATCGAGTATATCATCGTTGGGTATTTCTTACCTACACGTATTCTCGATTTTATATCATGTCTTGGTTTCCGCCTGAATAATCCACTGCAGTAGCTTTATAAAGAAGGCGCAGCGCTATAACAGACTGAACGAGGCCAGTTTGGCTCCCGGTCACGGTGAACGGATTTAAATTAAGGCGATTTGCTAACAATGAACTCATATGAAACGTTTGAGCTTCAGAAGGCCCCAATCATAAAATTATTCTTTTTCGACGTTTTAGAATCAACTGATCATTTCTCCAGAAAGAATGACTGTGGAGGTGCTGAGGTGCAACTTTTAGTCTCATTGACAGACCATCTGAGAAAAAAGAGAAAAGGTGCGTCTTCTTCCGTGGCGCGAGTCCTAAGGGGCTCGTGTTTCCTGTGGTTGCGAGAGATTGATGGGCTAGAGTTGACATGGTTACCGCAGTAGTAGTTTTTGTTGGTTAGATTCTGTTTCAGGTTTCCATCTTTTTATGCAGTGCATGCTATAGTCTGCGTCTTCTGAGTGTTCTGTAAGGGTGTTTCACTGTCTTGGAAACCGGTTCGCTTGTATTGTGCTTCCTAATTTTTCTAGTTAGGTTTTCGTTTGTTTGTTTAGTCAATTTATGCAGCCAGGCACTCAAAAAATTGGACCTTTTCTACGACACCTTGAGTTTTTTTTTTCTGGTGAATGTTTCTTGGCTATCGGCAGACGGAGATTTAATTTGTGCCTGGCTTGTGCACGACTGCTTCGCCTTCTTTTCTTAGGATTATGCTGCTGGCTAATATTTGATTTCTTGTTTGGAGTCTCAAGATAGTCATATAAGAATTGACCAAATTACCAAACAGGCAACTCTGTCGATATATTTTAGCTTATATAAAGGTGCACGTTAAAGAGCACCAGTTGACCGAAGTTGCTCTGAAGTCTACCACAGCGGCTCGCCCCATAACTACACTGTGATTTTGACTCTTAAACCGTGGTGTGTCAATTTTATTGCCTATGATTAGAGACGCCGGCAAACGACAAGGCCAACTGATCAATTGGTAATGATTAGAGCTTGCAAAAAGTACACATAAAAAGTTACTTTTCACAATGACAAGATTGATAAGATCTGGAAAGAAGAATAAACGAAACGTGTGAAAGAGGGTTCTTCCTGTCAGCCAGTCTCTCTCGCGAAGGGAAAAAATAAAACGAACGAAGCAACACAGTGAGCTATCATGTAGCCGCGGTACTCTTTATCTAACTAAAAACATCTATTTATTCCTTTCTTTAATGCAGATATAGGTTCAAAGGCGGGAACATTGCTAAACTTTGGTGGTTGAGTGTTAAGACAGGCACACTAACGTATTTAGGGCGGTTTGCGATTTATTTAGGTACGTGATTGATTTCTGCTTGAAACTTTCAGCTCAAGTTCACTGTGGAACGCACAATAATAATTACTTTCTTTCATGTACTGTATAATGTTGGGTGAAGTAAACACAGCAGCCTCGTCTGCTTAAAATTCTTAATTAGTTTTTTTTCTGTTCTTTTCTTTTTTATCTCTCTCCCTGTCTGTTTAAAATTTTTGTTCATTGTTTGTATTTATTATCTTTAAAGTACACTAATAAGCAGTAGTTCAGTTCTGGTTGAAAGCTTACGCTATGCTTTCTTGGCCTACTCACCTGAGTGGGTGTGTCCCATTATACAGGGAAAACAAACAAGCAAACAAAACGTCTCGCTAGCTGAAATTGATTCCTCTTGAGGCATAGCGCTAAAGAAACAAGTGCGGTGAAGTGTTTCAAAATTAAGAGAAAGGAACAAATAAATAACGACGCTCTGACACAATTTAGGTACCTGCCACCCACGTTTCGTACAACTTAGCGTTGAAGTCGACCGTACGTTCCTAGCAGATCTGACAGAGCGCGAAATTGTGCGAACACACGGTAGCGTGATCGAGTGCTATTGCGTGTCATTTCTCCTGGGCTGCGTTGATTGCAGGAAATATCGCACTCTGAACAGAACGACCACCCGTCTGCCTTTCGTGGCGCTTGAATTCTTCCGTCTTCATTCGCGCTGGCGGCTGTGAACGTCATCCGCTTTCTCTGGCTCAAAGAAGCGAGATGAGAGGTGCCTGTCTTGGCGTAATATTGATAGCGTCTGCGCCCCTTGAGGCCAAGGGCCGCCATCAAGCTGTCATGAAACCCTCATTATTTTCCATTCCCCTCATCCCCCACTAATGCAAGACAATAAACAAAAATTATTGGTGTTCTCGACTGAGTGGCGTGCATTTCTTGAGTTAATTTCTAACTCTATACCTTCCTCACGCACTCAATGACAGTTCCTTACGCACTCTGAGGAAAAGCTAACGAGCAATTCAATTCAGAATACGTCTAAACAAAGTTTGACTCACGTTCATAAAGCAGCGTACTACCACACATTTTGAGTTCTTAGTAGAAGAGAACTTTAGAAAAAAAAAACTAAAACTTTCATCAGGTTTTTTAGCCCATACCAGCTATTGAAGAATGCCTGTTCAAAATGTAACAAATGAGTGCGTGTGTGCAATGCATTTTAAGTGTTCCTACACGTACCATGAAATACCAAGCTCAAGAAAACAATGACGCCTTCTTTGCAAAATATCTCACTGGCTTCCTGAAAGTAGGATATACATCACAGTGTGCTATTGGTCTACTAGAAGTTTTAGTCAGAATAGATTCATTACCATGACGTTTATCACGAAAAAGATGGTAACATCATTGCGTTCCTATGTAATTCAATTCGTTGAGGCCTGGAAGTTAAACAAGGCATACAAACGCAACGCGAAAGAACAGAACCAGTGAGCCTCAAGGCCGTCAATGAACTGAAGGCCTGTGCCTTAGTAAAAGTAAAGGAGCCATAAACATAACCTGTCCGCACATGCTCAAAGAAGGCGGGTCCAGTAGTCACTTCGGCACTCGACGATGTCCAGAAGGGAAAAAAGTTTCAACGCGACGTTTCGTTGCTAGATAGATACTTGGAGTTTACCGTAACAGAACCACAATACGATTGTGAGAGACGCCGTAGTGGAGGGCTTTGAAAATTTCGACCACCTAGGGTTTTTAAACATGCGCCCAAGTCTGAGCACACTGGCTTACAGCATTTTCGCCTCCATCGGAAAAGCAGCCGCCGCTGCCGGCTTCGATCCGCGTGACCTGCGGGTCAGCAGCCGAGTACCTTAGCCACTAGACCACTAGAATTATTTTGCCTTCTTTGTCTCTTAGGGCACATTTCCGATTTTTCCCTATCCCAAGTTTCCTCTTCCCTGCTTTGACACTTCCCCCGTTTTCCAGAGCGTGTTCGATTCTCTCCATGTTATACCTGGTTACATTGAATACCTTAACCTTATTATTCAACTTCGAAAGCTCTGACAGTTCTCTTTTGTCTGTTGTGCTTGGAACTTTCACACTTTGATGCTTCCTAATGAGATTCTTTGTTTTCTTGGAAAGCTTGCCAGTGTCCTGTCTAACTACGCTGCCTCCGACTTCCACTGCACACTCCGTAATAATACTCGTCAGATTATCATTCATTGTGTCTTTGCTAAGGTTGGTTTTCTCAATAAGAGACGAGTACCTGTTCTCAAGTGAGACTCTCAATTCCTCTACTTTCCCTCTCAGTGCTAGCTCATTGATTGGCTTCTTGCGTATCAGTTTCTGCCGAGCCATCTTCAAGTCTAGGTGAACTCGAGACCGTACCATTCTACGGTCACTGCATCGTACCTTACCAACTACTTCCACATTCTGCGCGATGCCTGGGTGTGTACGCAATATAAAGTCTATTTTGTTTTTATTTTCGCTGTTAGGGCTCCACCATGTCCACTTATGGTTTCCTCATTTTCAATAAAAGGTATTCAAAATCCGTAAACTATTGTGTTCTGCAAATTCTACTTGTAGCTCTCCTCTGGCATTTGTAGTACCGATACCTTAATCTCCTACTGCCTGGTGTCCAGCCTGCCTTTTCTTTACCTTTCCATTAAAATCTTCCATCAGTATAGTATACTGTGTTTTCACTTTACTCGTTGCCGATTCCACGTCTTCATGGAAGCTTTCAACTGGAGCGTCATAATGACTGGATGCAGTTGCGTAATCCTGCATTTCCTTCATCTCATATCTGTTATTGACTTTAATTACAATGTCTACCGCTCTTTAATTATTGCTACAATATTCCTCTATGTTGCCAGCTATGTTTATGTGAATTATAAATCCCACTCTCAGTTTTTTTCTGTCAGCCAAGCCCTAATAGCAAAAGACGTGCCCATTCTGTAGCACCGTATAGGCCTCATCTGTCCTTCTAACCTCACTGAGCCCTATTATATTCAATTTAACACCCTCTAGCTCTTCGAATAGTACAGCTAGACTTGGCTCACTAGATAAGGTTCTAGCATTAAACGTTGCCAAGTTCAGGTTCTAATGGCGACCTGTCCGGATCCAGAGATTCTTAGCCCCTTCTGCTGTGTGTCATATCTGACCGCCGCCGTGGTCAGTTTGTTTGCAGATGCTGAGGACTGTGAGCCGTGTGTTAAATGACATTTTCATGTGGGAGGTAGTAGCCAGATACTGCACCAGGGTGACAAATCCTTCTCTGGTGAGAACCTCCCCCCCCCCCCTTTAACTCGGGTTTATGGTGTCGCTACACATCAAACGCCTGCTTACGCAGACGCCCCTCCGGATTCCAACGCAACGCAAACGTGCGAGGGGTAAACATAAAGTCAGGCGTGCCGATGACATTAAGAAGCTTGCGAATGTAATGTGGTAGCAGCAAGAACAAGAACGGGTATATAAGTGGAATACGGAAAAAGCTTTTGCACTGCAGTGGGCGTTGTCATGATGTTGAATATGATTATGATGACCAAGTTTCACCATGAAGACGTATTTCTTGATTCTTGCTAGCTTGTATAAAACTGCGCATTCGTGATGTACTTTGATTAGTAAGATTAAGTGGGACAACGCCTATAGGCATAGCCCAATAGTGTCGTGAGTGCTAAAGCAGTGTTAACGGGGACTTCTTAGTAATGATGATAGCATGTTCTATGACTTTAAAGCGTCCTAAATCAATACCTCTATAGACGTGTGAGAGATACGCATTATACTACCAAATTGTAGCTATAACAGATAATGTGGTATTAGTATTTTGAACGCAGCACGAGTGATCATAAAGCTAAAATACGTGACAATAAAAATGGCACCTATGCCTTCTGGAGGTTTCTAAGCCCCAAGGATAGTTCAAACATTCTTATTTTAATAATGTTACGGTCAGGACGACACCACAAGAAAAACTTTATCTGTCCATTGGACTTTGCAGGAAACGGATCTACGAGTGAAACGGCTTGTCTACACTTCGTCGAAACACATAGAGCTTTAAAAGTTTCATAAGCTACACAATTGAAATTCAGAGGTAAACATAAATCACAGGGTTCTGTCCAGCAGGAAAATTAATTTACGAATATATAGACTCTCCCACTATGTTCATTTTATTGTTGTAATAATCATTATTGATTGACAGTTGGATTGATTGAATCATTTTTTATTGATATTGTTACGCACAAGGAGGACCAGGACGTATACGGCTGAAGGGGGCCGTTTATTTCGGTCGCGAAGAGAAGCGCCGGAGCGGCCAACAGGTTGATGATCGCAGTGTCGTCGTCTTTTTTCTCCCTCCAGCTTGGGGCAGCCAACATGTTCACCCATCTTCGTTTTCTTCCCAGGCATGCGTAACATTCCTCCCCTCGCAGACGAAGCCCGCCAGGCGAGGTAACTGATTCACCTTGGTGTGTACAACTTCAGTCGAGCGACATGGACTGCTTGGGTTTTAGCGCCTCTTCTACCACTTCTCGTGAGGCGAGCCATTGTGTATGTGACTTCCGTGATTTTGTCGAGAACAACAAATGGTCCGTCGTATGTGGCCAAGAACTTTTGGCATAACCCGCGTCTTCGTACCGGAGTCCACAGCAACACTAAGTCGCCTGGATGGTAAGTTACAGGCCGGTGACGGACGTCATAGCGTACCTTCGATTTTTCCTGTGATGCCAAAGTGCGTAGACGAGCAATACGACGCGTCTCTTCTGCAAGGCAGAGGATTTCGGTGACTGAGAGGTTTTCGTGCGCCGATATAGGCAAAACTGTGTCGAGTGTGTGCCGTGGCGGTCATGCGTACATCAAGAAAAAGGGGCTATAGCCTGTTGTCTAGTGCTTATTGGTGTTGAACGCGTACGCTATAAATGGTAGCACGTCATCCCAGTTCTTGTGGTCGGATGCCACATACATTCAGAGCATGTTTACAATTGTTCGGTCGGTGCGCTCCGTGAGCCCGTTTGTTTGCGGATCATATGGCGACGAGTGACGAAGGCGGGACTAACTCAATCGAAGCAGCTTTTCTACTACATCTGCCGTAAATTGTCGCCCACAATCACTGATGATCACGTGAGGTGGGCCATGTCGGAGGATAACGTGCTGCAGCAGGAACACAGAGACGTCGCTGGCAGTTGCGGTTGGTATGGCCGCCGTCTCGCAATAGCGCGTGAGGCAATCGACGCATACAATTATCCAGCGATTGCCCTTAGCTGACTTTGAAAAAGGGCCCACGAGGTCAAAGCCCACCTGTTGGCAAGGTGTGCTTGGAAGTGGCAAGGGCTGTAGAAGACCAGTCGGAGCAGTAGATGGGCGTTTGTGGCATTGACACTGTGTGCAGCTGGCCACATACGCCTCGACTGACTGTCGCATTTCTGGCCAATAAAAGCGTTCCTTAGCACGGTAAAGCGTCCGCGCAGAACCTAAATGTCCGGACGTAGTATCGTAGTGCATAGCACCTAAAATCGCTGTCCGAAAGCTTTCTGGCACTACTAGGAGGAAACGTGCGCCAGTGCTGGAAAAGTTCTTCTTATATAGGAGTCCGTTGCGTACGCAGAAATGGCATGCCGTAGGAGCTGTGCAAAGCGATGATAGCCTGGTGTCCTTTCGCTGTTCGTCTTTGAAAGTACTGAGGTCGGGAACCTTTGGTGACACAGAAGCTACGAGGTGATCGAGGTCATCGGCGTCACATTCTCTACAGTGCTCAGTGGCATGCCCGAAAGGCAATCTGCGTCGGCGTGTCGTCGACCACTTTTGTACGAGACTGTGAAGTTATACTCTTGGAGCCGAAGTGCCCAGCGCGCTAGACGGCCGCGAGGATCCCGAATGTTGACGAGCCAACACAGTGAGCGGTGGTCGGTGACGACTGTAAAAGGGCGATAGGTAAGACTGAAACCGCTGAATCGCAAATACTACCGCGAGGCATTCTTGCTCTGTGACAGTGTAATTCTGCTCGGGCCTACTCAAGGAGCGACTTGCGTATGCAATCACGTGCTCTCGTTTACCATAGCGTTGAACTAGGACGGAACCAATTCCTATGCCGCTGGCATCTGTGTGCAGTTCGGTTTGAGCTGATGGGTTGAATTGTTGAAGAGCAGGCCGCGACGTCAGGAGGAACTTCAGTTGACGAAAAGAGGAGTCGCACTCCGGAGCCCACTCGAAGGGAGTATTCTTCCGTAGCAAATATCGACATCGACAAATTTAGGTATAAAGCGGCGAAAATAGGAGCAAAGCCCCAAAAAACTGCGGAGCTCCTTCACAGTGTGCGGCACATTGAACGTTTCAACGGCTGCTGTCTTCTGGAGATCTGAACGAATGCCCTCCTGATCGACTAGGTGTCCAAGAACAAGGGTTTGTCGGTCTCCAAAGTGCATTTATTTGAGTTAAGGAGAAGGCCAGCGTTTCTTATGCAAGTCAGTACAGTATCCAGACGTGAGTTGTGTTCGCTGAAGGTGCGGCCAAAGATGACGACGTCGTCGAGATAGCACATGCAAATGCTCCACTTCAAGCCACGAAGAACAGTATTCATAAATCACTCGAACGTCGCCGGCGTGTTGCACAGTCCAAATGGCATCACGTTGAATTTGAAAAGGCCGTCAGGGGTTACAAAGGCTGTCTTTTCTTTATCTTCAGGGTGCATGTGAATTTGCCAGTAGCCCGATCTTAAGTCTACAGAGTAAAAGTAAGAGGCCGATTGCAGACAGTCTATGGCATCATCAATACGTGGAAGTCGGTACACGTCTTTTTTGTTACAGCATTCAATCGGCGATAATCGACGCAAAATCTCCAGGATCCGTATTTCTTTTTAACGAGAATTACTGGAGCTGCCCATGGACTTACCGACTCTTGAATGATACTGTTTTCAATCATTTCGTTCACCTGCTCAATAATAATCCGCCGCTCGGATGGCGAAACACGGTATGGCTTTTGTCTAATCGGATTTGCCAAACCCGTGTTGATAGTGCGCCATGTACGAGAAGCAGGGATTAGGGGCGCTTTGTTTTTCAGCGCAAAGTCGAATGCAGAGACTTGCTTCAAAAGTACATTGACCTATGTTCGGCCTTCACTTGTGCTCAGCGACTTATTCACCATTGACAGAAGAGCCGTTTCAAAACTGTGACTACGATGCTCTTCCGGCACATCTCTAAGGTCGGTCACCAGTAAGGCCTCGTGTTGTCCACTGACGACGGCTAACTCTAGACCATCTGGTAACATCATGGGTTCTGTATAGCAATTGACAGTCCATAAAGCAGCGCGTCCACGTCTGATCGACACCACACAATGTGGGATCAACACATTCTTTTTCATGCAGTTGTGTACACTGGGTGTCCGTTGGCATCAAAGTTGGCGGAATAGCTGTCGCTGCAACCAACAGGTACACGAACGGTTGATAACGGTGGTATGATAGTCTCACAACCGACACACAATGCCGTCTCACCATCCACAGGGTTCTACAAAAGTGCTGGCGGAACGTGATCACTCAAGACTATTGTCCCTGTGCGGCAGTCGACAGTCGCACGACACTCCCTCAAAAAGTCCATACCCAAAATAACGTCATGTGTCGCCTGCGAAATAACCACGAACTCCGTTGGGATAACGCGGCCTCCGAGAAACACGTCAGCTTGACACACACCAACAGGATGCAGTGCCTTACCACTCACTCCGCAAAACTTCGAAGCTTGATTCCACTTAAATAAAACCTTCCACCCCAAGGTATCTTTAAAACACGCACACATGACCGAAAAGGTTCTCCCGTATCCACCAAAGCCACCACAGGCACATCGTCAACAAAAACACGTACTTTGTTCTTGAGCATCAACACAGGAGGTATTTCTGTCTGATATTAGCACACCACCGGTGACCTCACCTCCATCGGCCGCGCTTGCTAGTTTTTCTGTGGCAAAGGAGACGTGTTGGGACACCGTGGTGAAGGAGAACGGGGAACACGAGGCGGTGGAGGCGTCAAGTTCCTGTCAGATGTAGGGGAGTGGTTCCAGAAGCTGCGTGTCCAGTAGTCGTCGCGAGGCAGTAGGTGTGTTCGAAATCGCGAAATAAGTCCTGGTACACCACAGCAGTAGCAAACTGTGAGAGGTAGAAACTCTCTTTGTTTGTCGATGAATCGAACATCGTCTTTCCTGGCGTAATGGGTCGGTTCGTTTCGTATATCATAGGGATAGACCGGGCGTCGCGAAGAAGGCGAACGCTGGGGGCGTCGGTCATGGCGAGGAGCTGGCAAGCGTGGTGCTCTCCTCTGCTGTGGGGGTGCGCTGTACTCAACAGCTGCTGCACTAAACATCGATTGCCAAGGGGTTGTAGAAGGCGGCGGCGCAGTCACGGCCTCACGTGACACATATACTGAATGTTGGTCGTTTACAGAACGGTGAACAACTGCTGAATGCGTCTGTTCTTTATATCTAAAAAAATTGCCCGCAGCTTCCCTCGGGGGAACACTGAGGAGGATGCGGAGCATATAATTGGTTAACGGGGTGTTAAAGTGCGACTTACTTGAGTCGATGGCTAAATTGGTTAACGTGGTTGTGAAATGGGGTGTTAAATTGCGACTTACTTGGGTCGATGGCTAAATTGGTTAACGTGGTTGTAGGAGGGGGTGTTAAATGAGTGAACACGTACACACGTATGCGAAAGGGCGGCGCTGGTCGAAGGGACGTCAATCAATGTGTTTGTGGATTCGTTGAAATTCATTTCACCGCGACCTTGGACGTCGACGCGCCGTACAAACCAACCGACGAGCGGCAACTGAGCGAGCGAGCGCCGACCTTGAGTATATATACAGCGCAACGGCGCTTGAACTATCAGCTGTTGAATGTTCTCGAAGCGCGATGGCGAATGCGCGTCCACTGGAGAATCAGGAGAATTGTAGATGTCGAACGCGGTGTGTAGAGGAGGAAGGGTGCACGGATGGTGGAGGAGTGAAGCGCGCGCGGTGTGTAGAGGAGGAAGGGATGCACAGATGGTGGAAGAAGGAGGAGGAAGCTTGCGGACGGCACCGCACTACAAGCCTCGAGTATTAGATGCTCCGCATCTAAAAGTTCTTCGCGAACAATCTCTTGGATCGTCGAGGACAGGTCTAGGCAGGTGCTCGTGTCGATGCTGGCAACCGTTGTAACATTTGTGAGCCGGCCGAACTTTGGAGCAATCCTGCGCATTTTCAGGTGTTCGAAAGTTCGGCAATGCCGAATCACGTCAGACACCGAGCTCAGGTGCTCTTTTCCGAGGAGAAAATCATAGACATCTTCGGCTATGCCTTTTAGCAAATGCCCTACGTTGTCGTCTTCTGACATCTGATCATTGACCACCTTGCAGAGCTTCAGCACATCCTCTATACACGTGGTAAATGTCTCACCTGGAAGCTGCGCGCATTGAGACAATGTCTGCTCTGCCCGCTTCCTTTTGACGCTCGAGTCGCCGAAACACGCTTTCAGCTCTGCAACAAAAACGTCCCACGTCGTCAGTGTGTCCTCGTGGTTTTCGTATTACACGAGCGCAGTATCCGTAAGGCAAAAGACCGCATTGCTGAGCTGAGCGGCCAGCGGCATCCCCGTCGTTGGACTTGCTGACTCGCTTGTACTGGACTAGCCACGCGTCAACATCCTCTCCCGATTTTCCTCCGAAGGTTGGCGGGACTCCGTAGTAGGGCACGGAACCTGTTAAAGTTGGCCTTGAAGCGTCAGATGGCTGATCTTGGGCCATTACGATCGGCGCAGCCGGGAGTCCGGCAAGGCGGCGGCTGCGGCGCAGTCCAGGTAGTGAAGCTCCCGTCGTGTGGCTTGTCTTACCCCGCACCTCCACCAATCTGTTACGCACAAGGAGGACCAGGACGTATACGGCTGAAGGGGGCCGTTTAATTCTGGTCGCAAAGAGAAGCGCCGGAGCGGCCAACAGGTTGATGATCGCAGTGTTGTCGTCTTCTTTCTCCCTCCAGCTTGGGGCAGCCAGCATGGTCACCCATCTTCGTTTTCTTCCCAGGCATGCGTAACAATATGTTAGATTTAACGTCACAAAACCATCATATGATTTTGAAAGACGTATAGTGAAGGGCTCCAGAAACTTCTACCACCTGGGGTTCTTTATTGTGTACACATATCTGAGCGCAAGGGCCTACATTCTTTTCGCCTTGATCGAAAATGCCTCCGCTGAAGCCGGAATTGGATACCGCAACCTGCGGGTCAGCAGCCTCGTACCTTAGCGACGTGACCACCGCGGCGGGGCAGTTTTGATACTCTGACTGGCAACTACGTTTCGAGGCCAATTCAGTACCTTCCTCTAGGGGTGACAGTCACCACCTGAAGAAGAAATCGAATGGGCCCGAAAAGTAGGGCCTGTTTTTAGTGATAATAAATTCATACTAAACGTGGCTAGAGACGTCATAACAGGTAATCGGGCGAGTCCGCTTGCATCCCTCTTGAACGAATATTAGCGCAAGAAAATGGAGACGGGACAAAACCAACACATACTACAGCGCTGTTGTTTTTCTTTTCTTCCCACCCCAACTTTTCTTGCTCTAATATTCCTTCAAGACGAATTCTGGGGAGTCTGTCTATCTGCGAAAAATTAGGGTATTCAGCAAACTTATTGCCATCTCTTAAAAACACTTGCCAGTTCATCCTTTCCCTCTACCTGTACCTTTTTCCTCGTGTCTGGTGGCGCAGAAAATTTGTAGCTGATTACCAGCCTTAAAAATTACTTTCACGCTGAATCTACTTTTTGCTTTCTGTAACCTCTACGATGAAAAATTTATTGACTTTAAGCGGTAGCGACTACTGCGATGACAGGATAACTCATTTCCAACAACCGAGAAGACTACGCGTTAAACTTAATGTTGGTGTAATGCACACGCACTTTGGTGGCGCAATTCATCAGATACGACACGAATATACAGAATTTCACTGGAATAGAGCAGCCCAAATGTAATTTCATACCATGTACTGACGACCCTGGCGCGAGCGTCGCGGGGCATTTGGTTTTCCTATTATCTCACATACAGGTCTAGAAAATGCATTACGTATTCTGAAAACAATTATTTAAGTAGCTTGAAATAACTTCAATGATTCTTCAAATACACTGCATCAATTATTATTAAAAGAAATCAACTTTTTTCGACAATATTTTTTCATCCCAGAAACTTTCTTTACCGAATAGAATTTGCACGCACGTACATCAGACATGCGTGTTCTGTACTGACCAATGTGACGTAGACATTGAGTTGCATTTTCGAAGGATCTGTTTCTGTGAAACATCCCACTGCCTAACAATAATAAAGGGAACAAAAATTTGACAATAATTCTATGGAAATAAAAGGATATTACTCAGTTTTGATGATACACGCTGGGCAGCTCCCGACTTCTGGGCACTTGTCTCACCATGGTGGTCCAGTCGCTAAGGTACTCGGCTGCTGACCCGCAGGCCGCGGGATTGAATCCGGGCTTCCGCAGCTGCATTTTCGATGGAGGCGAAAATGCTGTAGGCCCATGTGCTCATATTTGTGTGCAAATTTTGACCACATGGGAGCCTCCACTACGACGTCTCTCATAGTCAAATGGTGGCGTAGGGACGGTAAACCCCACATATCAATCAATTAATCAGACTTCTGAGTGCTTGTCGGCCAGACAAGAATCACTCTTCCCAAAGCACACAGCATCTAAATGTCAATGAAATATTTTAGAGAGAAGCGTTATATTGCTAGACACTAAAATATTGAATGCTGCGTTTCAAGATATTTACACGCTTAATTAAGGTGTGCACGACGTTTATCGTCGCTTACTCGTAACGCCTCTTAGAAGTGATCAGCAAATATCTCTTAACGCATTGCTGGCATTACATATAGGACCCTTTCCCCACGCCTACTATAGCGTACGCCAAAGGAGGAAAGAGAGGGAGTTGGGCGACTCACTGCCTATTCCATCTCTCCTTGGGCGCACGCAGTAGTCAGCGCCGGTTAATGTCGGATTGTGTCGCATCTCCCGATATGCTGTTCTTTCTTCCCATTTCAGCAGCAGACAGGCGAAGCAGTTGCTGAATGTGTTCAAGAGAGGTTATGTAAGGTACTGCGACCATGGTCATTGAAACAATCAATTAACAAACCGTTTGGGTAAGTCCGGGTGTGTTTCAAGGATGCAAACCCAAATATTGTGTCAACGAGCATGACTCATCTCCTTGTTTGTTTGCATAAATGAAGAAAGGCTATATCAAAGAAGCTGTGCTTCGCTGGGCATTCGAAAATAGCAAACCATGCGAAGAATAAAACAGTATTTCCCCCGTCAAGCAATCAGTGTACCCGTTATTGACCGAACAATGCGGCATTAATTAGTTATCTGGCATTTCATTGCAAAAGCACCAAATTTTAAGGTACGGAAGGTATACGACCCATATATTATCTTTTGTTGTTGTAATATACACTTCCAGAGAACGCGATGCACCAAAACGGTACCTAAAAACAGACTTTACACTATTTACAGTTGTCATAATTTTATGTTGCCGAGGAAGCCTAATTGGTGCACATTTTATACTTAGGAGCGCTTGCACTGAACAAACTCCTAATCCTATTTGTGTCACTGATGACTATATTTCGTCAACTCGGCTTTACGACTGACTGGGCGAAGCTAATCAGTGGGTCATATGCAGCCAGATACGTCAAATATTTCATTTAATACAGGTAAAGGCACATCACTATGGCCCTCTTTAGAGACGTCTCTTCAGTCGTATCAGCTCTTTCTTGCCGATGAGAAGCCTTCTTTTTCCCGCATAATGTGCAAGGTGCTATTGTGTACGTGGAGTGTGTCTGTAAAAATGAAATGTCCTATTAAACATACAATAATGATTTCAAGGGAAAAGACACTTAATATTATGTTGTAAAGGTACTTAATAATCACTTGCTTTTTGTCTGACGTAACGCTGATTTTATCTCTCAAATTTGTTCTAGCAGCCGCTTATGCAATATTTCAGTTAAGAAGCTTTTATATGCAGCGTGTATGGGGAATGAGGTCAACTCAATGCCGCAATGAGAGCATGCGTAGAAAATCTGGTTCAGGCGTACATGTCTAAAGTCATATGTGACGGCTCCCCGGAAAGTAAAGGGACAGTGTACGAAATGCACACAAGACAAAGAGCAGCCTGTGCTATCAGTTCATCATGCCGCCATAAAAACCGAAGCTTAAATTCTGACACCACCAACCACAGATTGAATAAAATGTTTCAAAATGTAAGCCAAAATTTCGTAAAATACACAGTTATGCTCAATTCCTGATGCAATAAAAACTGTAAGCCAAACTTTTGCTGCAGGGTGATCTGACATAAACTTATCTAAGCACAGTGAAAAAGTATGAACGGAACCATTGTAAAGCCTCCAAACCTTGTTTCTGCTAGTTTCTGAGGCAGAAAATTGTTTATTGTCAATACCAAACGTGATTTCTGTTTTTGGATGACCTGTTCCCTGTCACCCGCTGATAACAATATCGCACATTGGCTACATAGGGTGTCCAAAACAATATAATTGCATCCGTCATCAGCTTTTGGCGTAGCATAGACGTGGCCATTGCTGCAACTGCTTGTTAATGTCAGAATGAAAAAGATGCCTTCATCACTTCTTTTGTATGCTCTATGGATACCACCGTTTGAGAAGCCGCTTTATTCGACCTGTTATAGTCGACGATTAGTGAAACGGGAGTAAAAAAATAGCCTCTGCAATAAATTTCTCAAAATTACTCTGCCGTTCATCAACAGAAAAGCAAGCGAGCAAATACTTTTTTGTGTGTGAACGCGAGAAATCACAATCGATTTTGTTTGAGAATTGGGCCAACTGAACGAAACTGCCCTGGACGGCCTTGAAAATTTTGAGCTTTCGAGAATTTGGTTTTTATTAGTGTAGTTTTTTGGAGTCAACAACTGTATTCGACCTTGCAAATACCTCGTGGCTCCAGGGGCGTAATAGTTAAAAAAGAAACCGCACACCAGTAACACTTAAGAGGCTATTGCTGTACACATCTAGAACAAAAGGTATCCAGAGCAAGACTGGCTTTTTTTCACGTCCTTCAAACATACATTGCCTTGGAACCAGTACATGTATAAAGTTGTAGATCTCTACAACTGTTTTTACAAAAATTATATAGCACTAATATTCTGTATAATAGATATTGAAAATATTACACCTATAGTTTGTAGAATTCAAGCCTTGTTGGCACGATTTACTTGTGTGCAATGTGAGAACCGCCTCTTCCAGAGAATAGTCTTCATAGGTGTGTGTGCCCTGTCTTGCCTCTTTCGCTGCTGCTTTTCCGGGGCCTGTCATTTGTTGTATGCTGCTTCTCGCCTCTCCCTTGGTATCTGAGCGATAAACATGCCACTAAGTAAAAAAGAGACAATTAATTGAAGTTACAAATAGTTCCACGAGAGTGCTATATTGCTTACCCATTTCTTTCGTCCACAAAAGCACAGACGGGTTCCACGGGTTGCAACTTCCCATATCATGCGGACATTCCCAGCAGTTCAACAAAGAGATTGCGTTGCTGGTAGGAAGTTTTTTGGTTTGAGTCTAGAAATAATAATAATAATAATAATAATAATAATAATAATAATAATAATAATAATAATAATAATAATAATAATAATAATATTAGCAATTGTTCAATCCTCAAAAGCATCAATCCAGGGACCTGCTGAAAAAGGTGTCATGAACGGTTTGACTTATTTGTAGCCACTAGACGCAAAACAGCAGCGGCGTGCAGTATAATAGATGGGACACAACTATGGCTCAATTTTTCAAAAAAGAGAAAAAGACAGATCAAATTGCAAAGGCTCCAGAACCAACACAATCTTATCCACACATATGTGCATGCACGCAAGTGTCGACCTAAGGATAGACATAGTTGCGCGCATTAAGGTGTTTAAGTGTCAAACGAAGGCACATACGACAACAAAATGCTGGAAAATACTGAAGGGTTGCTTAAAAAACCTAGCACGAGCATACAATAATCATGTTCCCAATACAAAAAAGAACACCGTTGCATGCTGTTTAAACCAAAAATAAAAAAAATCTGAGCTGGACACAAAAAATAAGCTCATTGACAGCGAAATTCAGTAATCGCTTTTGAGACGCAGGTCGTCTGCAAATACGCAACAAAACTATCAACCTTTTCTGTATCTACGACGGCATACTGTGAAACATGTACGACAATTATTACAGTGAAAGTAAAAGTACCATCACTGTGAAAAACCGTCGCAAAATCTATTGGTAGCCTGCAAGCTGATCCCTGCGCTTCTCAGAGAGATCAGCGTCGTCTAGCGTGACGCCGACCGATGGCAACGTTAAGAATTCTAATTTTGCGCACATGTACACAAAACATAGGAGTGGACAACAATAGAAACACAATGCACAGGGAACATAGCGCTGTGTTTTTGCCCCTGGCAAGTCCTTTGTTTTGTCTACGAGTCTGCTGAAAAAGAAAAAAAAATGATTAGCAACAGACTCAAGCGTCTGTTCTATCAATTATGAGGACCTGCGTCACAATCAGACAGGGCAAGGCTTCCACGGATGGCGTGGTCGTGCACCACGCGATAAGTAGAGTGATTGTTTTCATCAGAATCAAAAGTAGTTTTATTTAGTCATCAAATCGTTACAAAACTTGTGTATACAATAGGAGATTCAGTAATCAGCGACTCCATCGGGTTATGCTATTCAAAGGTAGTAATACTTCGCCGTAACCATTTTAATGCTCCGCTGACTGTGGTTTAAATCGTGCGAGTAAACACGGTACAGAATTAACATTGGCAACTCCGAGCTCGTCCTCTAAACGCCTTTTGAAATGTCAGCGTCCGCGGAGCGCTGGATGGGCGAATAAACTTTATTAAGTCCTTCCGAACGCGCTCTAGCACGTTGCGGGCCGCTCCCATGTCGGAACAAAAAGATCGAGTCTCTCTGTTGCGTTGTGGGCCCGTTGGACTGCCCATAACTGTTGTTTGAGTTCGTAGCTGGCAATGCACCCACCCATTTGGAAGGTGTTAGACTTCAGCACAGCACGACGCGGACCACCGCCAGAGCATGTGTACTAAATTGGCTATATAATTGCAGAAGGAACATGTATTAGTTGGCTGTAGTTTGGAATAAATTTTGTGCAATAGCGCGGGATTAGGGTACGCCCCAACTTGAAGAAGCTTGAGGGTCAGAGCTTGAACTTTGCTTAGTTTTCTGTTCGGTGGTGCGTATTGTCTCCACGCATGGTAAAAAATGTTTTGTCAGTTCCTTATACAATATGGGAGGATCCCAGTTTTCCAAAACATCAATGCCGCCCCCCCCCGATGGATATACGCGGTCGCGCAGCTGAGTGAAAGTAATAGAAAAAAAGTACTCTATATTCGCGGATAGAACCAGCATATAACACGAGTCACGTTCTAGCTTTCTAAAATTCCTCAATTAACAACGCCTTGTATCGTGACAGCGTTGTGCTTCAATAGAGCAGAAGGTTGGGCTTGTTGCGTGGTATTTCAAATGCAATCTAATGACTCGACACGGCATCTAATGACTCGACACAAGCAACAAAGAATTATTATTAGGGCATGTATGGCCTTTCAAAAGACTACTGAAAGCGCTGATAAATATAATATTGTAACGATGTTGAAGGACTTGGGGTGTAATAAAACGTATTTAGTAAAGGGCGAACCTGTGCCCACAAATCAGAGGGACCATGGTCGTAGCACGTTACAGCCGAACACCAAAGATGTCTCCTTCTTCTACTTCTTCGAAAGGCGACCCAAGCGCGTGGTGCACATCAGCCGGGGCCAGATGGGTTCTCGTGCTATCGTCATCATCTCTGCGCAACACTAGACGGCGCGCTTGTATGTCCCTGTGCTCGCGGTGATGGGTGCCTTGTTTGAATGCAGGCAATATGTCGCGGCATAATCCCGCTCCTCATACGCATCATCCTGATGCGTCAGGCAATGAATAGATTCGCGGTAGGCATCCCTAGTCTTCCAGTGATCTTTCATAGTAAGGCTTCATCCAGACTACATGTACCATCTCTGTAGAGTTGCGGCGTTTTGAGCTCCCGTGTATAGCGGATCTGACTTGGTAAGTTACAACGCTTACACGATGGAGTACTTCGTAAGGCCCAACAAAGCGGCTAAAAAGTTTTTCAGAAAGTCCAGGGCGTCGCACGGGGGTCCATATCCATACTTTGTCACCTGGTTGAAAACGCGCTTCGGTACAACGCTGACTGTACCGATAGGAGTCGACACGCTGTTGGCGGCGTATTCTGTATTTCGCCATCTCTCGTGCTTCCTCGGCTCTTTGCAGGAAGTCGTCTAGGCCAGGTGTATTGCTCCTTTCATCATTCAGTGGTAACATGGCATCCAGTGGAGTGGTGACTGTTTGGCCGAATACAAGTTCAAATGGTTTCACTCGCGTTGTTTCTTGAACGGCTGTATTATATGCGAACGTGATGTAAGGCAATATTTCATCCCACAGTTTATGATCGACATCGACATACATTGAAAGCATAGCAGTCAGAGTTCTGTTCAGGCGCTCCGTTAGGCCATATGTTTGAGGATGGTATGCCGTAGTTCTTCCCTGGTTTTCATGGGTCATTCGCGTCAGACATTTCATAAGGTCTGCAGTAAAAGCTGGGCCACGATCTGTAATTACGACGCTGGGTGCACCATGTCTGCGGACTATGTTGTTGATGAAGAACTTGGCAACTTCAAGAGCTGTTGCACTGTACAGCGAGTCAGTCTCAGCGTAACGAGTGAGATAGTCCGTGGCTACGACTATCCACTTCTTCCGTACAGTCGATGTCGGAAACGGGCCTAGGAGATCCATACCGACTTGTTGGAATGGGGCATGCGGTGGTTCTATTGGCTGTAGGAGGCCTGCAGGTTTCACGGATGGAGTTTTGCGTCTTTGACACTCACGGCAAGTTTTCACATAGCGCTGAACTGATGATAACAGTTTTGGCCAGTAGTATTTTAGGTGAATTCCTGCGAATGTACGGCTGACACCCATGTGTCGAGATGTTTGCTCCTCGTGACATGCGTGCATAATCTCGTTTCGTAAAGCTGCAGGTACAACGAGTAAAAACTTGTCACCATGAGGCTTGAAGCTGCTTTTGTAAAGGACCCCTTCTCGAAGACAGAACGAAGGGAGCCCTCAGGATAAAGTGCGCGGAACTTTAGCGTTGAGTCTTTGGAGACGCTGTATAAGCGGCAGCAAATCGGGGTCATTTTGTTGTTGTTGAGCGATTTCTGATGCCTGGACGACGCCAAGAAATGAGACGTCTTCTTCCTCCGGCTCACTCATCTCCACCGGTGCGCGTGACAGGCAGTCGGCATCGCTGTGTTTTTTCCCGGATGTGTATACCACAGTAACAACGTACTCTTGTAGCCTAAGGCTCCATCTTGCTAGTCGGCCAGAGGGATCCTTAAGATTCGCCAGCCAACACAGGCAATGGTGGTCACTGACTGCTCGGAAAGGTCTACCGTAGAGGTACGGCTGAAATTTATTTATGGCCCAGATGACCACGAGACACTCTCTTTTGTTTGAAAAGTAATTTGTCTCAACTTTCGAAAGCTTGCGGCTGGCATATGGTAGCACTTTTTTTGGGCGTTTTGCCGCTGGACTGGAATGGCTCCGAGGCCGACGTTACTCGCATCAGTGTGAACTTCAGTTCCGGCAGTCTCATCGAAGTGGACAAGGATTGGAGAGGCTTGCGGGCGTGTTCTTAACTCATCAACGTGGTAATTCACTTCACGTGGATGTTGCTAAACATCGTCACAGCGTGAAATGTGCTCTTTTCACACAACTTTACAGAAAGAGCAGTAGTGCCACGTCTAGGTATGCCTTACTCTTCAACATTATTATTGTTCAGATGTGAAGCCATGGTTTTGATTGCAACCACCGCTGATGCATTTTGCGTTGGCCAAAAGCCGACTGAGAAAGATTAATTGAAGGCGATTGTAAGTTTCTATTATAAACATAAAACAGCCCATTTTACACGGACAAGTAGAGCAGAGAAACGGTCAAGGCACTGTCTTGCAATTGAGTTTATTTAGAGCTGATTAACTAGGAAATGATTAATGTCATTTTAAGAGGCGGTGTTTTTAGGAATGACGAAATCATTTTTCTGACAATATGCACATGCGCATGCTTCATGTTCCTTTGCTGAACATTATTTTAGGGGTGAAGCTCCTCAAACCGGGGGGCATTATGTCCTCCTTATGTATGTAGCTACCTTTGATTTGTGACTTTATCAATAGATGGCACTGTGTGTATACGTCTTTGGCAGTAATATGAATGGCGTTAGTGGTTTTCACAGCATATCTACGAAGTAAAAGAAGATGAGTGGGGCGAAGCTTCCGTCCATTTGTCCGTGAGTCCAATTGTCCGTTTGTTCATCCGTCCGTCCGTCCACCGCTCTGTGCTTCCGTCCATTCATCCGTCCATGTGGCCATCCGTCTTTCTGTTCGTGCATGCTTCCGTCCATCCGTCTTTCCGCCCACCCGTCCATCCGCTCGTTCTTCCGTCTGTCCGTGCTTTCACCCTTGCTTCTGTACAATCACCCGTCCTTCCATGAGTCCATCCGTCTGTGTCCGTCCATGCTTCCGTCAGTTCGTCTGTCCATCCAACCTTCCATGCTTCCGGCTGTTCACCCGCGCGATCGTGCTTCGGTCCGCCCGTCAATCTGTCTGTACGTCTGTGCTTCCATCCGTCCATTCATGCGTCCATTCATTCTTCTGTCCGTCCGTGCTTGCGTTCATTCGTGCGTCTGTTCGTTCGTGGTTGCATCCATTTATCTATTAGTCCATCTGTCGGTCTATGAGTACGTAAATGCACCCGTCCATCTATCCATCCGTCTGTCCGTCTGTCCGTCCTTCTTACTGTTCGTCCATGCATCCGTGCTTCCGTCCCTCTGTCCACTCGGGCTTCTGTGCGTCCGGCCGTCCGGACTCGCAAATGGATGTACACACGGACGGGCGGATGGACGCATTGCCCCACTCATCAGCATTCATTTTGTTGATATATAATGTAATTTTTTTAACAAATCAATATAAAGTCAACGCATGTGTCACTGATTCCCACGTGTTCATTGTTTAAACCACTGTTTCATATTTATCATATGTTTCTGTACGAAGTATCATGCGCACGATACGCCGTGGATGTGCAGCACTTACGGCTGCTATCCAGACTGTCACGGGTTCGATTGCCTACATGGCATTTCGTTAAAAGAGAGATTCTCTCGCATCGTGCAATGCCATGGCGCGTTTAGGAACACCAGACAACTAAATTTTCCTGAACTCTTCACTACGGCACCTCTCATACCAAAGTTGTGAAACCCCACATATTGTTAATATGAAGTATGTGCCCGTTCAATGTTCGCGAGTAATCGATGTAGCGCTGGTGTCCTGAACTCGACATGACAGATAAACACATAATCGCACATACTGAATCAATAAATATTGTCTTCTGGTCTGCCTATTACTTTTCATTCGATAACGACCACAATCTAGCATGCTTATCTCAAAGCGTATTGGATCAGTGGCTGCAAACGTAGTACCCATAGCTGCTTCTATTTGAAATGCATTAAATACGAGAGCTGGAAAAATGCGTAAGAAACAATGCAAGCCTTCAGGCGGGTGAGGCAGTGCAGCATTCAATCTCTGGTGACCTCATGTGCTGCGATCAATCACGAAGATGAAGAGAAAGTATTTTCCAGCTCTGCTTATTCGACTTGCCAGCTACTGATATCGAACTCAGCCAGTGGCCTTCGCATTCGCTTCTGCTGAAATACGAGGAGTGATACCTGTTGCTCATCAATAAAAACTCTGTCTGCTCCGACAAGGTTGCTCTCTATGGCTAGAGTTTAGTTTGTTTCTTTTTTTTCCCCTAGTAACTATATTGTGCTATCGATAAGAACGCCGCGAATTTTCGAGCGCATTGTTCATTCTTGCTATTAGCGTTGCTTCTACGCATATCTGTGGAGTTTAAAAAAGTGATAATTTACAATTTGTCGCAAAAGAGCAAACTTTACAAAAAGAGGGTGAATATTTAGTTCTCATTAAGTGTATTTTGAGAACAATAACAACAATAAACACCAGGAAACCGAGAAATATTTCAGTTACATTTTTATAAATGTGCTTTTCAAACTTAGTTGCTAGGTTCACTGCAGTGCACTGAGATTAACCACACAAAGCATAAAAACATACATCGCGGTACTGTAAAGCAACTTTGTTGTTCTTGTTCACATGCTTTCGTGAGTTGTTTGCGAATGGTGTAAAACGTGAACGAAAAGCAATTTTGTTTTTGAATGCGAAGCCGTTTCAAAGCAATTTAACAGCTTTTCGTATACTGAGAAAATGGTAAAGAAAGCAAGAAAGAGAACGTGAACATTGTGGTGCAGGATAAAACTTGAAATTTGTTACAGGATTTACTTTAGTTGATAAACAAAAGAACAATGGTTAGAAAAGTGTTTGACAAACTCAACTACTAGGTGTTGACTCGTGCATAAGACCATTTTACGCACTTAGGTATTGGCAGCAGGCAGCAAGAATAATTGAAATTGCCAATATTTTGGTCTGCAAATTAACATTTATTTATTTCACCATGTTTTTTTCTGTAAATAGAGCAATGGATGTTTTCAATAATGCAATTTGGAACAAGGCAGCATGCAGCTTTCTCAAAAGAGCGCTATTGATGTTCCTAACGTGATAAAATGTTAAGATATTAGCCTAGATATTCTTCCTGCCAGGAAAAATAAACATAGGAGCAATGCTATTCTTTATTGTGACGTGGCGGTTAGGTGTGCAGTTTAGCTGGATAACGGTAGTTAGCTGAGGCATCATTTGTGTGAAGGAATCTAGCCCGCGCACAGGCTACCACAAATGTCGCAATTCTGAAAGCTACATAAAACAAAAGAGGCTTTGCGCGCCCGCCACATCAATAGTTTTTTAATTAGAAGCATTTTCACCTCTCTTCAGACAGTTTCAGCGTTTCCATCTATCTATCTATCTATCTATCTATCTATCTATCTATCTATCTATCTATCTAAATATCTATCTATCTCCGCCTACATATTTGTGCTGTTGAGATCGTTTTATCAGCATAGTGTAGACTAAATCTTCTAGTGTGGGGTAATATAGGTTGAGGAATATGACTGCCTGGTGACGACATGAATAACATTAACACGCTCTTGTGTACGCAGGCAAGACCTGTCCTCCCGTCATGTGTGGCATATAATTGTGGACAACTCGCTGCGGTACGCGGATGTACGCCACATGTGATTGCCATCGTATACTACCACGAGTTAGAGAGGACAGACATTAGTCTCTTTAATTTAAGAGCTTTGAATGAAACTGACATCGGCAGCGTGGAACTGACGAACTAAAACATAAAAAATCAGCATGCCAGCAGAAAGCGAGCACAAGCTTTGTGCGAGTCAATCAGGTAATATACCACAAATCCGTGCCACTTCTTCAAACTGCTTTTAAAGGAGACACTCTATAAGGTCGTTGCAACTTGAACTTGGGCTGCAGTGCTGGCTATCCAGCTTTATAACAAATCAATCGTTATTACTCTTGTAAATATGTAACACTTACAATATACCAGGCAAACGTAAACTGTGGTTGCAATGTTGACCTTACTTCATTGCAGTTTAATAATCTTTTCATTTGTATTCCTATAACTCCACAAACTATATTCAAGCATTGCTCTACTCCATGAGAATACGCCAACGAAAATTGAGTGTGATATTCATGCCACGATACTATGAAGCACACTTTGTTTTATTAACACTGACTGCTTTGCTCTAACATGAAATCTGACGTCAACTAAGATCATAAATTATGCAGTGTATTCCCCAGTACACGCCAGAATACTCAATTTTTCGGTAAAAACACGATGTACACACAACTTCAGTTAACGTCGATCCCCCTCTTAACACTCCCCTCATAGCAAAAAAAAATCATAATAAAATTTAGGCGTACAATTCAGCATTACGTTTCCTGCGCCCAGCACTACAGACTTAACTAGAACATTTGAGCATACCGCTGCTTCGCTGTTATATTGAACGTTGATGGTGGCGTCCTTACGCAACTGTCAACAACCAGTTCTCACAATTGCTGGTTTTATCTGAAGAGGAATCTTGTGTATTGAGCACAGCATAGTGTTTTCAGAAGTCTGGGATGGTGGCGTGAAGACATAAAACTGGTGGCGAGTGTGGCTTATGCCGACTGCAACAAAATGTAAGAGAGAACACAACATTAAGAAATGCAGAAGTGCTCTACATAGGCGAGAAATATCAATAAAAGAATAGCTACCAATGTGAGCTGATGCAAGTGTAAACCACTATCGAGTTCCGCAAGAAGCGTTTTTAGTGTTGTCACAGAAGAAAGAAAAGAGTGAGATATTTTTATGTGGCGTTTCTACAGTCAATACAGAAATGTGATGGCCTCAAAATTAAGCTGTATATTTAAGTATATCAGAAGAATAAAAGATGAGACTAATGGAAGAATGATAGGTGGTGATCCAGAAGATGAAGCAGACTATAGCTATCGCTTGTTGCAGAGGCGAAGTGAGTCATATCTAAGCAAGAAACTAATCAATAAAGTACCTTAGCAGAGCCTATGTACAATGCCTGACCAGTACTGATGACACTCATTGGTTGCTGCCGGCTGGTGCAGAACTCCATTGATAGAGTACTAATAATACCTATGTCCAGTTTTATGGGGCTATAAGCATATTCCATGTCGTTTTTTGTTTATTTGTCTGCCTCCAATTTTCGCAATGAATTGAGAATTCACTCCGCTAACTTTATATTATCTACGTTGACTACTTTAGAGCGACCATGTCTATGTGGGTTTGCAAGTTAGAGAGGACCATGTGGGTGGACGCCCACATGACCGCCGCCATAGTCAGCTGCGAAGCAACTGACCATGGCGGTGGTCAGATGTGCAACGCAGCAGATGGTGCTAATAATCTCTGGATCCGAACAGGCCGCCATTAGAACCTGGACTTAGAAACGTTTAACGCTAAAACCTTATCCCGTAAGGGAACTCTAGCTGTACTATTCGAAGAGCTAGAGGGTGTTAAATTGGTTATAATAGGGCTCAGTGAAATGAGGAGGTCAGATGAGGCCTATACGGTGCTACTGAATGGGCACGTACTTTTATATCGGGGTTTGGCTGACAGAATAGAACTGGGAGGGGGGTTCCTAATTCACAAAAACATAGCTGGCAACCTAGAGAAATACTATAGCATTGATGAAAGGGTGGTAGGTATCGCAATTAAACTGAATAAGAGATACAAGATGAAAGTGGTACAGGCTTACGAGCCTACATCTAGCCATGATGACGCTTCAGTTGAAAGCTTCTATGAAGACGTGACATCGGCAATGAGTGAGGTAAAACACAGTATGCTGTACTGATGGGAGACTTTATTGCAAATGCAGGGAAAAAGCAGGCTGGAGACCAGGCAGTAGGGGAGTATGGCATCGGTACTATAAACGTCAGAGGAGAGCCGCAAGTAGAATTTGCAGAATGCAAATTCTACTTGCGGCAATAATTTACAGATTTGAATGCAATAATTGCAGATTAATAATTGCTTGAATGCAATAATTTACAGATTTTGAATACCTTCTACCGAAAACGAGGGAACATGAAGTGGACATAGAGGAGCCCTAATGGTGAAAATAAAAACGAAATAGACTTAATAATGATTACACACCCAGGCATCATGCTGGATGTGGAAGTCGTTGGTCAGGTACAATGCGGTGACCATAGAATGGTACGGTATGGAATTTGCCTAGACTTGAAGAAGGAATGACAAAAACTAATACGTAAGAAGCCAATCAATGAGCTAGCGATGAGAGGGGAAGTACAGGAACTCAGAGTCTCACTTCATAACAGGTACTCGGCTCTTAGTGAGGAAACCAGTTTTTGCGTAGATACAATAAATGATAATCTGACGAGTATACTTACGGAGCGTGCACTGGAAATTGGAGGCAGGGTAGTTAGACAGGACACTGGCAAGCTTTCCGAGGAAACAAAGAATCTCGTTAGAAACATCAAATCATGAAAGTCTCAAGTGCAACAGACAAAATAGAACTGGCAGAGCTTTCGAAGTTGATTAATAGATGTAAGGTATGCGATGTAAGAAGGTATAACATGGAGAGAGTTGAACACGCTCTGAAAAACGGAGAGAGCGTCAAAGCAGTGAATAGGAAACTTGGGATAGGCAAAAATAGAATGTAACTACTGAGGGACAAAGAAGGCAAAACAAATAACAATATAAATAGCATAGTTAAAATAGCGGAGGAGTTTTACAGAGATCTGTACAGTAGCCGGGACAACCACGACCTTAACACTATAAGAACTAGCAGTAATCCAGATGACACGCCAACAGTAGTGATACAAGTCAGAATACCTTTGGAGAGCATGCAAAGAGGCCAAGCTGCTGGTGATAATCAGGTAACATCAGATCTGCTGAAAGATGGAGAACAGATTGTGTTAGAAAAACTAGCCACCCTGTTTACGAGGTGTCTCCTGAGGAGAACAGTACAAGAGTCTTGGAAGAATGCTAACGTCACCTTAATACATAAGAAAACCAATTACGACGACTTGAAGAATTACAGGCTGATCAGCTTGCTCTTTGTAGCATACAAGCTATTTGCAAAGGTAATTGCTAACACACTAAAGAAAACATCAGAATTCAATAACCAAAGAAACAAGCATGATTTCGATCAGGCTACTTAACAATCGACCACATTCATACTATCAATCAGGTAATATATGAATGCTCAGAATATAACCAACCACTATACATAGCCTTCAATGATTACGAGAAGGCGTTTGATTCAGTAGAAATATCAACAGTCATAAAGACAATGTGGAATCAGGGCATCGATGAAGCATACATAAATATTTTGAAAGAAATCTACAGGAGATGAACTGCTACCATAATGCTTCATAAAAAAGGCTACAGAATACCAATTAAGAAGGGCGGGAGGCAGGGGGACACAATCTCCCCAATGCTATTTACCGCGTGCTTACAGGAGGTTTTCAGAAGCCTAGAATGGGAACAGTAAGACATAATGGTTATGGAGAGTACCTTAGTAACCTGCGCTTCACCGATGACATTGCAGTGCTGAGTAACTCAGGGGACGAATTGCAACCCATCATTACGGAGTTAAACAAGGAGAGCAGAAAGGTGAATCTTAAAATTATACTGCGGAAAACGAAAGTAATGTACCCAAACCTCGGAAGAGAGCAGCGCTTCGAGATCGGTAATAGTGCACTTCAAGTTGTCAAAGACTATGTCTACTTAGTGCGAGTAATAACCATGGAGCCGAACCATGAGATTGAAGCCACTAGAAAAATAAGAATGGGGTGGAGCACATTTGGCAAGCACTCTCTACTTAGGAGAGGTAGATTGCCACTATCCCTCAAGAGGAAGGTATATAACAACTGTATCTTGCCGGTACCAAGCTACAGAGCAGAAAGCTGGAGACTTAAAAAGAAGGTTCAGCTTAAATTGAGGACGACGTTGCGACCAATGGAAAGAAAAATGGTAGGTGTAACCTTGAAACACAAGAAGTGAGCAGAGTGAATTACAGAACAAACGGGGGTAAAGGATATAATAGTTAAAATCAAGAAGACGAAATGGACATGGGCCGGGCATGTAGCACGTAGACCGGATAATCACTGGTCATTAAAGGTAACTAACTGGATTTCTAGAGAAGGCAAGTGGGTTAGGGGGAGACAGACGGTTAGGTGGGCAGATTAGATTGAGAAGTTTGCGGGTATAAATTGGCAGCAGCAAGCACAGGACCGAGTTGACCTGCGGAACGTGGGAGAGGCTTTTGTCCTGATGTGGACGTAGTCTGGCTGATGATGATGATGATGATGATGATGATGTGGGTGGATGCATAACGTGCTCTCCCAGTATAAGTTTTCGTACTGCCCCGATCACTTCCGCTCCATTAATTTCACCTGGTTTATGCACCTTAACCACAAAACAGCAGCGGTACGCCTATCTTCTCCCACCTCTTTCCCTCTGAAAATGCGTTCATAACGCCGCGAAGCGACTGTTCGTGAAGAATTGAAATTACTACAAATAAAATACATTAGAATAAACGAAAGACTTGGCGTTCCACCGCTTCGGTTTATAAAATAGATATTAAAGTTTGGAGACTACGAAATGGCCTAAAGCTTGTTATAATGCACTCCCCGAATTTCTCCAGCCTGCCAAGCGTGCACGCAATTTCCATACTGATATAGAGGGCTCTGCTTCCTCAGTGGGTCCAAGTTTCACATGCGTAGTTTTATGGTGCAGGCATAATAACAACATATCATGCTATATTGCTCACCCTAATAATTAACACACTTAGGATTGCCTTTACAGATATACATAATAAAATGAAAGCGAAAGCGATCTGTTAAGGCTCGACTGGTAAAACAGGTATGTGAAGTTTGCTGGCTTAGTCTTCACTGGGGCAGGGAAGAAACCGGGGTTAAGGATATCATAGTTAAAACCAAGAAAAAGAAATGGGCATGGGCCGGGCACGTAGCACCTAGAAGGGACAACCGGTGGTCATTAAGGGTAATTGATGGGATTTCCTGAGAAGGCAAGGGCACGAAAGGGGAACAGAGTGTTAGGTGGGCCGATGAGATTAAAAAAGTTTGCGCATTTAATGTGGAAATAGAATACACCAGACCGGTTCGATTGTCGGATCAAGGAAGAAGCTTTTTTCTGCAGTGGGCGTAGTAAGGCTGATGATGATGATGATGATGATACCTCTTTTGGCTTGAGTGTACGTTGGTTTTTTTCGGTTGTCTAACAATAAAGCTAGCACTCCCATGGACGTGTTTCTGATCTTGAAAACATACTCAGCGTTCGCAGAAAAGTACGTGAGGAAGTCACCACAATGCGCTAACTTCAACAGCACTAGTTTTAGGTTGCAGAACCTGTATATTTAAAACAACGTCCCTGTCTGCTACGGTTGGGTGTTTTTTTGAAAGAAATGAGCCCCAGATATACTACCGTTGTTTATTACTTAGAACATGTTCTCTGTTTGAAACCCTGTCAATCTTCTTTCTCTTTTGTACCTTCCGAGTTTAACCAACTTTCAAGTATGAAAGGAATATTTGTTGTGTACAGTATGCTTAAGGTCTTCTCAAATACGCTGTAGAAACACAAAAGAATAATACGAGCGCATCCGCAGTGCTCAGATCAGCATTTTTTTAGTTTTCATTTCAGTAAAAAAAGACACATTCCTAATATACAGTTCTCTTGAACAAAGCTGTCGAGCTGATAATATAGTTTACTGGTAGAGAGACAATTTATGCACCACCTTCTAGATTTAGTGGTGCGTCATGCAATATGTTAAAATTGAATGATTTCTGGGGCGTACCGTCCCAAAACCACCATTTCATTATGAGGGATGCCGTAGTGGAGGGCTCCGGAAATTTTGACCACCTGGGGTTCTTTAACGGGCACCCAAATCTGAGTACAAATATGTTAGAAGTGGCCTCAACGCGGAACATTGCGGTGTGTCTACCGCACCGATGGTCACTCGGCTCACGTTGGTAAATGTAAAGGGTCATTTGTTTTATGCGACTGCGAAGGAGTAACCACATGGACTTTTGAAACGAATCAGAATAAACGGTACAGTCGCCTTGATAACACGTGGTGAAAACGGTCTCGAATGCATTTAGAAGGAAGAAAGTAGCAAAGTGAGCGTATAGTATCAAAAAATATCCTGATTACCAATCATTTACGACAGTGGCTCTCTTTGCGGCCAAATGAGGCACGAGGTAGATGGATTCATACAAGTAGTTTTGTAATATGCAGTTGCAGAACCACTTGTTCTTTTTGTTTGGCTTATGTAGAGTGTTGACTGCCTTATTCTGGACATGGTTTCATTCTAATGTACACGTGTGTGAATGTGCTAGGCTCTCCTTCGCGAATGAAGCTATCTGTCCAGGCTGTTGTGAAGGACAAGTTATGGCCGATAATTGAGCTTCACTGAGTATTCATTTTACAGGACACTCAGTTCATTGGCACAGGGAAACAGAAACAACCTAATATTTAAAGGGAGAGGTGGGGACGCAAGAAATTTAATTGCCACTTTCACCGCAGCTGGATTTCTTGCCAAAGGCTCATTTTTATCTGGCAGTTTTTCTTTATAGAGAAGGTAATTAAAAGCATGATATAAAATGTATTCTTTCTGCAAAATATTGCCGTTAGCAAATTGGTGAAGAAAATATGTCTTATTTTTTACGCTCTTGTAGTATTCATGACGCTTTATTTCACATTGATAGGAGCCTCTCTCGTATAAGTGTGAATAATGAACAACTGCACTGGTAAAAATTCCAAATGTGCCATATTCATCGCTCTCACCATCATCACAACAATCAAATTCACAACTGACTGAGAAATGACTGTGTTCCGTTTCATTATTTCTTTACTTTAAACGCTATCGTTACGCTTTGTGTCGCATACCTAAAGGACACCGGTACTACGAGGCTATTTTCAATGGAAGGAATTCCAGAGCGCCACTGTGTAATGCGTCAGCCTCTTCGTACGTGACTCTCGGGCGTTGTCGAGAGGAAGCTTAGAAGAATTGATTTTTTTTTCTCACTGGAGTCAAAGGCCCCGACGCCGGCTCCCATCTAATCAATATTTGGTCTTTGTTATATTCTTTTACGTTACTCATATAGGCAGCCGGCAAGAGCGCGTTCCACGACTTAAAGTGTCGCCTGCCACGCCTCAGAAAGGTCACCGTCATTCCTGTTTACGCGTGGTGACTTAGGGTGTGATATTATTTTTACTTGTTCAGCCTTTTAATAAGGCGGCGTGATGCTTCCTTACTCTGCTGTTTTCAGGATTTTCTCCAGCATGAATCTCACCCACTATGTAAACACAAATTTACAAGATTACACACCGGAACTCCGTGAAACTCCCGAGTATGGCGTTGACTTGTTGCCTATAAATTTAGGCAATGCGGTGTATTTGCTGCACGCTTGTCACACATAATTTGAATTTTTTCGAGCTGCAGAAGTAAAGCTCATCGTACACGTTGTGGTGTCGCAGCATATTTCGCGTGTTTTAGAAGCTATGTGTTCACATAACAAATATTGCACAATGCAGAACACAAATGAACTTATTTGCTAATTTAAACTTGGTTGGGGCCAGGGTTAACTTCACAAAACCGTTTGTTTGTTTCACGAAGCATACACATAGTGACATTGAATATTGCAATGCTTGTTATGTTTAGAATTCTCTTTTATGTCCATAAGTTCTTCTCACTCGAGACAAGAATCACACAATCACGGGATGTTTATAATTCACTGCCAAAGTGAAGACACTGTGTTTATTTATTTTATATTTTTTGATCAATAGTTCAGAAATTTTAAGTCGTGACTCTTTGCAGGATTACAGGGTTGCCGGGTTCCGACGTCGTGCTTAATTCATAACTTTACGATACCGTTAGAGACACAAGTTTTTTATTTGTGTCGTGGCTACTCTGGCGGCCTTAAACTTCTATTTTGGCACATTTAGTGTTGTTTTTTTGTGTTTTGCAGAGAAATACTAAGCAAGCTTAGCAACTATCCTTCGTTTTGAACTTTTTCAGAAGTGTTGGGCGATGCATTCACCTGTCTTGCTGCCCTTCAACAGCCTGGTATACACCCATCAAGACACTTCAACCCAAGCCAGGTGTGCCTTCAAAGACAGAGACGCTGAGCTCTTCTTCTTCCTCACTTGAACTTCAAACCTGGAGTGAGAGGAATTGGATGGTTTCATGAATGTGTATCAATTTAAAAACGAAGAGGTATACCGGCAAAATAAAGACAAAGTGATCAAGTTTAATTTCGCCTTTGGCTAGCAGGCATGTTCAAACTGCCCGCGACCGACGCTGACGCTACGAAAAATTGCTAATGTTAATGTATCACAAGTATTCGCATGTAAAGTTGCCGAAAAAAATTCCGCAACAAAACAAAAGTAGACTGACAATAGATGCAGTGCCTACTAAACATCACATACCGCGACTTGCTTCTATAAACATTCAAGTTTTTCCTACTGACTATTTTGCTGAAATGTTCTAGTTTGAATAGATCTATGGCAATAGCTCCATCTTGTATACATAGTCAATACGAAAGGCACACGGAACGTAAAATTTTTCATGCATTTGCAGCTTGCTTATTGCTTGAAGAATATGCGAGAGTGGAAAACAATTATGCTTTTATTTTTATATTGCAGCTGATTCAAAATAATAAAATTCATTGTTGAAATATAAAAGATATTGCTATAATAAATCTCTCCAATATTTGAAGTAAAACACTGGCGTTAAGGTACTAGGGCTTAGCTACTTTGATTGCTTTTGGCCTAATGACTGACTCCTTTTGAAATCGATATCCGACGGCAATACTGCTGGACGACTAGCTCAGATCGTAGAACAAATCAGCCAGACTGAATATTCACGTGTATAGACTAGCATTTTTAAACGTAACAGATATAGTTTGCACAATAATTGTATGCCCAGTGAAGAATTACTTTTCTGAATATATGTTCAAAAGAATGATTTATTTTTGGGCGCGGAGGGTGCCCACTTGTTCAACCGAAAATATCCGGCATTCAGAGTATGGTGCTTTTGGACATGCTTTGAAAATGGGAAGTATAAAAACTACATTGAAAGGCATCAGTACTCGAGGTAGTATGCTGCCGCCACGTTATGTTTAATATACTACACAATACTCGCGGCCTTCCGATTCACATTGGCGCCTTGTTAAAGAAGCCTAGAGTTTACTTATTGCGTTCTTTCTTCAGTTGATCAAAGAAAGAGCCATGCTTTTTTGTTATATGATATTAGTATTTTCATATTACTTCAAAATATTTTAGTTAATCCTGCTTTTCTGGTATTAACAAAGTTCCACTGATGAACAGCCAAAGGCCTACAGCAACGTAAAGTGAAGAGCTAATGTCGCAACTCTAAGTTCAATAAACAAGGTTGAGAATTTATACTGCTAGTTCACATTTATTAGAGCAAGGTGTATATTCTGTAAAAACGAGAATATTTAATTCGCAGTCCAAAAAGAAAGTGTCTGATCAGACCAGGTCAAGATACCTTAAGCTTGCAAACTGCCGATGTTCAAAGTGTGAAAACGAACGACACATAAGTCGGTATGAGAAAAGCTGCAGAATAGATGGCTACGCCACTGACAGTGCACTTAGGCTTTGCCGTGCGCCTTGATGGGCTTTCAAAGATGTGGAAGTGCAAAAAAATGGTAGGAAGCATCACAGCCTAATACCCTATATATTAAAGGGCGTGGAGCAAGCTCCTCGTATCTCTTTTGCTATGCGATTCGGATGTAGAGTTTCTTACTCGGCTACTATTAAGGAAGAAAACGAAAGACCATGCTTCTTACGACCAACAAATCTGAGAATATGGCAGAGCCGAATGACGCTGTGAAAGGCTGTGGGCGTTATCCCAAGGGGATACTCAGATCAAACGAGTACTTCGTGATCATTAGTCAAACTTTCATAAACGCATGCTTGTTTGCTGACGGAAGCGGATTCTTGTCATGGCTATAGCATTCGTCACGTGTTTGCTTATGTTAATTTCTTATTTTTTCGTAATCTTCTTACAACTGCTTTCCTTGTATTTATGTGTCACTACATCTCTTGCATTTTGGCTATTTGGCTGGATTATAGAACAAGCACACCTAACACGGCAGCTGCTCTGTGTCGTGTCTTCGTCAGTTGCTCTTTTTTTTCCTGATACAGTGAGCAAAAGTGGGTGTTTGGGGCTTACAAAGCGTGACTGCACCTGGATTATAATCAAGAATGCTGTGTGGTAGAACCGCTCGTGGCTTTTAAACACGCATAAATATATAAAAAGTATGCCGATTTTCAGATTTATTTGGCGTACATTTTTTACAAACAGCATGAACGTGCGTTCGCTTTGATTTTTATACATGTGATTTCCTTTGAGCAGCAGCTGTGAATTAAAATTTGAGAGGTGCAGAAGTTATCACACGCTATGGTTAATTTTGCAGGTTAATATACAATGAACGCCATAGGCGCACGCGATAACGTTGCCAAAAGAGAAACGTAATGAAAATGGGATGCCAAGTGAACGCATTCGACCCGCCAGCCAGGTAGACTGGAAACAGAAATTCATCAATGAAACTGACGCACGCTCTATCTAGCGTTTTCAGCGTCAACTACATCATTTTTAACGCTTGGTGGTGCTGACTCGAGTCTAAGCGAACCGAAGCTATGCGTCTGAGCGTTCGAGTTAGAGGTGCTCACGTTTGAATGTGCGCCATCACGTAACCTAAATGTGCTATTCCGGTGTAGTACAAAATATGAAGTTTCTCTAAACTTCGCGTAAGTTTCTAACAATTACTGCACAATAAAATGTTGTATCTATGAAGCATCTGGCAAGAGAGGTGGCTTAGTGGTGACCTATATTCGGTTATAGCCTAAGAATGAATGGAAGCTCCGCCCGCAGAAGTAATCGACCAACCCAGACAAGATTTTTATATACACCCCACTAAGTGTTATCGTTTATTTACGTGATGTCATGCACTTTCACGTATTTGAGGCATGAGACTTGGATGTTCAGTCACATGTTTATTTCGATAGTTTTCGGTAAAAAAATTTTACTTCACAAATTTTATCGAAAATTCTGACTTCACTGCTCACCCAAAGGTAAAATTTCAACAACAAACAAGGAACTGTTAATTATCAATATGCATAGTATTGACATTTTCAGAGAAAAAATGCTTAGGCTTAGAACGGGAATTGCCGATCGTTGCTTCGTTGCAGAGATGAATGACAGGCGCGCTGCCATACTTGGAGTGGAGCAGCTATTTATTTTGATGTTGTGACCAACTGTAGTTAAGCGCGCTCGAAAAGCTGGTTGTGAACGGCAAAATTCACAGATGCTGGCTAGTACAGGGATGATGCGAACGTTGTAAACTATGCCTAAAACAACTAAATACTCGCGTTTAACATCACTGCACCCATTTTTTTTAAAAACTACTGCTTTACTTACGGAAAGAATGTACTTCCGGAATATATTCGAGTAGTCGCACATTGCTCTGTTTGAATCTCGCACGCTCAAGACTTTCAAAGTTGAAAATTCAGCCATTTTGTAACTTCGTAACCTCTGTACAAGAACAAAATTATATTAAGTACTTGTGGGGTTTCACGTACGTGACAAACCGTATTAAAAGTACAAAGTATGGTGCAGCAAGTGAATGCTGATTAATTTTCAGCGCATGCGGTTATTGCATGATCACACATTTAGAGTCCACTGGTATTTAAGAGAATTGACATCCATCTAAAAGCAGCCGCCTTGGCAGAAAAGTGAGTGCTTAGCTACCTAACGCGGCTATAAAATATTGAAGCTGTTTTCTATGATAGCAATTCGCCAGAAAAACACAACAAAGGATTTATTTCCTCAGTTCGTGTGGTGCTTCCTTGTGTAAATAAAAAATGGGAATACCAAGAATATGCTACCTTATTCTGTCAATGCAACCATCACATTGATAATGTTTGAAGTTCATTATTACTCTACTACCAGTCTCAGTCACGACACACATAAACAAAGCAGGCTGAGGCACCGTTAACAAGTTTATGGGAGGCTTGTTACGAAAAAAAATTATTTCTTGCATGTGTTTCGCTAACGTGCGGATGAAGCTAATGTGTTGACAACTGTAATTCTTACCATTACAAGGTCCGACACACTAACACGCAGGTGTTGCGAAATCAGAGGAAATTTACGGGTCATGGTCCTAATGGCCACGTTTAGCGTTACTCTGAAATGCCATCAGTGCTTATTTAGAGCAGCAACGTGGAGCCAGCTGGCGATAAAAGCCGGACCAGCGAATGTGCTCCGGCTAAGCTTGACTGTCACAACAGGTATCGTTCTTTGAGCACATGTAGAATACTGCAAAATGAAGAAATGTTTGTAGGTATGCCATAGGAAGCCATATGGGACTTCTCGCGGAAGCTGTAACAGTTTGCAACAGCACGTGAAAACGACCTCTTCAAGTCGCATGCTCTTGTCAACAAAGGGCATATTCCGCTCATACGTTCAGCGATTCTTGTTTTACAATTACGAGCTAAATTAACTCTCACCTATATGTAAATTTTGGTCTTCCATTGACATCCTGTATACGTGTTCACAAATTTTTTCCCAATTTTTCAGCAAAATTTGTTTTTCACAAATCTGAATATGCATTTACAATTTACTAATCTCGGACAATCGCTTGACACTCTTAAGCCAAGTTATATAATCCCCAATTCAATGAATTGTCGCCTGCATTGAAATTCCGGTGGAATTTATATTATTTCAAATGAAAAATGTCTCTCGGTCGCACACGTTCTACGCGCGACGAATCGGTGCGCCATTCACAATGATCTGCCTACAACATTCTGAAAAGTGCTTCAGTGTTTAATGCAAAACTTCCTTGGTGAACTTACGACTTCAAATATTCGTTACTCTACGTATTTCCTTCATCTTGCATAGCGCAGCAAACCAACAGCCCGATCCACAGATTTCTGCACAGCCCTGTCACAATTCGACATGAGTAGCCCCTTACCTAACGTTTCTCAATTAGGGGGTTAAACGTTAAAGGATGTACCTCCTTCAACGTTCAACGGTTCACTTTGTTGTGAATCCTTGTATAAGAAAAATTGCCACGCTTCGCCTTTTTGAGCTGACTAACAATAATATATGTCCTCGTTTGAACAACGGAGTGATAAAAATAGGGAGAGTCTTTCTCTTCATTCGGTTTTTTTTATATTTCTATCGCTTATGCCTGGCTTTCAGTGAAGAAAGTGACTGGTTTGTGTATTAAAAGATGATTAAAACATAAATTCTTTGTGCAATGCTAAGCCTAATTTTCCCATGTATTCTTCCAGCATATATTAAAAAAAGGGGGCCATCTGTCTGTAGGGCAGGTATTTGAAGTGTTGCCTCTGATTTAGTTATTTGTGGTAAGAAATCTCAATGCCTAGAACACAAATTTGCGAATGTGCTTGTTCTCGTGGTTATATTATTGGTGTATTAGTATTGTATGAAATTATGTGTCCTCCTAAATAACACATTTAGTTGAAATTTAGCGCTGTGTATGTGGCCTTCTTTTCCGCGAATGTCACGTTGCTGTTCATTTTACCCGCTAAGTGTCCTGGCCAACTATTCGGCAACGTTAATTACTGACGTGAATTCTATTCGAGTATTGCTTAAAGTGAAGCTCCGAATTAGTGAAAAACTGCCACCTTGGCGGGCCTCATTTGCGGTGGGGCATCATTTGCATCATTACGCGAAAGTCGTAGGTTCGATCACAGCAACGGTGGTCACATTTTAAGCAGGTTGAATGCGTAGGCGCCTGTAGACTGCACGTTGAGAAACCGCGGACTGCAAAAAATTTATGGCGCCCTACGCACGGCGTACGTCACAATCATGTGAATATTTCTGTACTGAAAACTTTAACAGCGAAAAACTTTTACGAAATTCTCTTTTTACTATAAGTCTTCGATATCACTTTATCAAACGTAGTAGAAGCACACTGTCAAGGAGATGCAAAATGTAGACTATTCTAAACATTCCTTATTCGTGTAAAGAATCTTAAATTCCAACCTTCAGAAAACAGCAGCCCCTTCTAATATAAATGCCTGTATTGGGAAATATAACGAGAAAATCATGAAAGAAAAGCTTGATTATCTCCTTGCATTTCTAAGCGCGGCTTAAAAGCCTGCACTAAATGCTGGCGAGAAATAACCACGGTTACACAGTTCAAAAAAACACTACGTAAAACCACCACGATAAGCCAGCTTTACTCTTGTTTTGAAAGTCAGCATCAAGAAAATGCGCAAACGACAAAGAGACAGCATTTGGATGACTGCAAACCAATCGCCCTCGACAATCACGATGCAGTCACAGTCGTAAGGGTGGAAGGACTATTCAATTAACTGCTCAAAAAGTATTCCTTCTGGGTGACTCCATGGGAACCATTTATTCTGACAGAGTGCCTACGGTATAGGAGCCAGTGGTCATTGTTGATATAAAAACATCATACTGAGTGGAGAAATAAATAGGAAAAATAAAACTGGTGGTAGCAAAACTTGATTCCAAATGAAAAAAAAACACAAAAGTGCATGACACAACTAAGCTGGATCAATGAACCTGGTATATTACTATGTACATCAATCTTTCTCTTCATTCTAAAAGCAAGGCTTCCGCTACACGGGCACTAAAAAACTCAGCCTCCTTTTTTCTCGGTCCATAGGAGTTATAAATAGCGCCATACAGTTGAAATGTCACGTAAGTTTTCATTCTTTGTTCATTATTCTCTGATTCATAATTTTTCGTGGACAACATCAATGGTATAGTCGCTATGGTGGTTGGCTGCTGACAATGAAATTGTGGTTTTACCCGGACCTGCCATGCAAAGTGCTACAAACCCACCGTTCGCTGTCTGATTTCCGAACACGTTAGGAAACAGCAGATTGCCTCAACTTTTTTAGCCACCACTAAGTGTGACTGAATCACCTCATGATTTTGGCACATGAAACAACATATATGATAATTGTTCATTTGAACCAAGTATCCTGTGCATTCACCTTGGATTGATCTTTTTTAATAAACAACCAAAGATGTCATGGTTGCAGAGAGCTCTTCTGTAACCAATTCTGTTTCTCCAGAGGAGTAAGCACTCTATTAGATATCATTTATTTTGTTATCTCACTGAATTTATAAAACATGGTTCTCTGGCATAAACTACTGAGCTTCCGAGCTCGGCAGCTGCTCGGAACCTACTCGGGCACTACTGAATAGTAAGTACTATTGAGGAAGTGCACTGTCTGAGTGCTCCAGTGACTACTATGTGAGTGCGAGTTTTTTTCACGGGATGTTTACCGCCTGTTATCCACAAACCACTAGCTTAACTGGATAGTTTAACCAAACTCTTGGTGACATGTTGATTCAGGTTGCGTCAGACCACTCCAGTCGGCCTCTTGTAGTTGTGCTTCTCGTGTAAGTATATAACACAATCTTTTAAACCACTTCAGGACTTTCAACTTTTTTTATCACGCCTGAGAGTCTTCCAGCGTCATTTCTGGCATTTTCCGCACCGCCAGTGCTGCCTCTTATAACCTGTGTTGGCGATCACTGAACACACTGATCCATGTCAACAACTGGCCAGTTCTTTGATGCCTAATCAACAACATCAACGAAAATGTAATAGGTAAAAAACACCTTTTACCTAGTTCGCTGACTATTCTCTGTCGTCCTAGGTGCCACCTGCTCCTGTTCTTGGCCATTCATCTAAGATTCTTCACCCCGGATGCCATTATTTGACTCCGCGAGCCCTTCTTGCAATTACATGGCCCAACCTAAATCAATTCTTTTGACTTACATCACTGCAGGTGAGAGATGGTTCAAACTGATTAGCTCAAGTTGTCTTATGGTCCTCTCACATCTATCAAGGTAGCAAGGAGGTCTACTTCACACTCCACTTATTGATGTCATTGCTCTGATACGATAACTATGAATGCAAAAGAACGCTAGACCTACAGTATATAGTTATTTATTTAGGAGCAAACATTCAATGTTTATCGGAAGTACGACAGATTTCAGTACCCTTGGCATTTTTGGAGCATGCTTCTAAAGAATCACCATAAATTTAGAACACGTTTAGGGGACTCAAGCCCATTGGCTACGTTACCTGCAGGTCACGGGCTACCAAAATTATTCGTCAAAGTGGATTTGCATTATTGTTACTGTTAAATGAGTGTCATGATGGGGGTAGAATGCGGATTTTTCTTTCTAGCTTCTCCTTCAGGAAATGGTCCGTCTCTGCGGCTCCAAGTACCAACAACTGCATGCGCTACATTTACATTGTGCGAATGCTTACACACATAAGGTCATCCTCCTCACTCAAGACGCAATACAAATGACGGTGAATATCTTAAAAACTGAAATTTTTTACACGTATTTGACATTTAGTTTTGGTAACTTACACCGTCGTTGTGGTATTCCGTACGTAGCCGGTAACCGCAACATTTGCAGCGGCATTACGGGAGCTGATAATGGTCAGTTTGTTTCATTTACGTGATAAACTTGACGTGACTAGGGGTGTGCAATGATTGCACTCTGAACCTTGTGATTTTTTTAATTACATTTCTTTTCAACACACATCCTTTCACGACACAGCGGCGCTGTCCCAATTCAGGAAACCGAGATGCGCGAATAGTTGCATGATTTTTTTTTAGGCAACACTCTACGTTTACCAAATAGGTGCCTCTTAAACTGTATGTATTTCCGCCATCTACACTTTTATATTAAAGGTATAAAAAGTGAACAGCTTGAAAGTTGAGCTGTGAGGTAGGGTCGTAGGTTTAGTTTTATGCACAAGTGAGTGTCTCGAGGCCTCATCATGAGGTGTCCAAAACAAGGGACGCCAACGATGTAGCGAAGTCAAGCTTAGGCCCCTAAACTCTCTTCTTTTTTTCTGCAATAAATATTTGCAGCTCTCTATCTCTTCTACCTTCAACACCGGCGTTGTGCCACGCCTGATGCACGTTCTGCTTACAAAGCAGTAGAAATGTTCCCAATCTCTGCTTGTGGTAGTAGCTTCACAATACTTTCGGCTTTCTAGCAACTTACTTTCATTCATGTTTACATCCGAAGTTTCGTAAATCATCTTTGTGATCCTCCAGTCACTCCAGCATGGGAGACGTTGAGCCAGGAATCAGGTAAAGCAAAAAAAAATTGCCCGCAGCTTCCCTCGGGGGAACACTGAGGAGGATGCGGAAGCATGTAATTGGTTAACGGGTGTTAAATTGCGACTTACTTGGGTCGATGGCTAAATTGGTTAACGTGGTTGTGAAATGGGGTGTTAAATGAGTGAACACGTACGGCACGTATGCGAAAGGGCGGTGTTTTATTTATTGCGACGAACCAACGGACGAGCGGCAACTGAGCGAGCGAGCGCCGACCTTGAGTATATATACAGCGCGACGGTGCATGCGCTGTCAGCTGTCGAATGTTCTCGAAGGAGAAGCGCGCGCGCGGCACAGATGGCGACGGCGCGACGGCGCATGCGCTGTCAGCTGTCGAATGTTCTCGAAGGAGAAGCGCGCGCGGCACAGATGGTGGGCGACGGCGCGACGGCGCATGCGCGCGCGTCAGCTGTCGAATGTTTGAGAAGCGGTGCGGACGGCGTGGACGGCGCACTACAAGGCGCGAGTATAAGATGCTTCCGCATCTAATATGTTGAACGATTTTGAGTACTTCGTACTCAACTATGGGAGAGCACTGAGCCGTCCCGCTAAAACAGTTTAGTGGCTGGTAACAGAGTTAGACACATGCCTGAATACACAGGCATGGTTCAGTGTGCACCGACGCTCGCGTAAGTTTTAAATAGCTAACTTTACCGTACAAGCTCATGTTTGTGTTACTGGTTTCCGTACCAATACTTTACCTTCCTGGTGCATTTAATGTGAAACTTTGACCGTTTTAACTCGGACACATGTATGCTTTTGAAGTGCAACAAATAACCTTATACTTGATGAACGCGTGAATATTGCAGTAGCAGAGAACGAGTGATTATTGCATCAGACGTAATGAATTAGCTCAACTAAGGTGGTGCGGACGGCGCAGACGGCGCACTACAAGGCGCGAGTATAAGATGCTTCCGCATCTAAAATGCATGAAGCGCCACACCGGGCGCGGCATTCTGGTCGTGCCGGTGCGCTGGGCGTTCAAAAGCCTTACGCATTTGGAAGCCTACTATGCTGGCCCACGCCGCCCCGGTACAGAGCGAAATAGTGTTGAAGCGTGGAAAGTTCGACGTTTAATTAAATACCACCTCCTACTTTTTGACGCAGAGCAAGGGCAGAATTTACGCGCACTCTTCTCTCATTCATTGTCATTTCGAAGTTTGTTGGGCGCTTCTTCGAAAAGGCCCAAAACGTAAACACTGCGTCGAGTGTTTTTCCTTAAGTTTTTTCTAAGGAGCGTCATTTAGGCCAGTACTTTGCAGAATTCTGGTAAGGGGCTTGCCCTGAAACCTATTCAAGAGCAAAGAAAACTTGAAAACAAGTCGAGGCGGAAATGTTTATTATTAAACAGATTTCGTTTGCTTTGTTCGTAACGAGAAGAAAGCAGTGCTTGAATAACAACGCCACGCAACAATCACACTTTCCTCTCCATGCTAGCTGTCTATCAACTACTATATCTGTTAAGCAGTAATATGGTTGGATGGCTTTGAAAGGAGGGCTGGGAAAGTGGTTCATTGCTATTTTAATTGTAAACAGAATAGACGCATGTAACCCCCTTAGCTTTCTTGATGTAAATCTTGTTACATGTTCGCGCCAATAGGACAGTTTCGTTGCATTTAATTTAGGGCACCAGGGTCTCGTTATAACATATGCGTTTTTTTACCCCTTTTAAAAGGACGTACATAATTTTTAAACAATTTTGGTAGTACCGGCGATCGTATAAATTTTCGACTGAACCATATGCAATCAAAAAATCAAGCTAGATTAGCCGTTCTAGAGCATTGCATTAAATCGATAACTCCAACGCCATTCCATCTGAAAGACAGCTGCCATGGGCAGAAAAAGTGCAGCGTAGGTTTTATTATTAAACTGTATTCTGGAGTGAAAAGGTGTCCAACGTCAAGTACTATGCTAGACGCAGGTGTTTGGGCAACAATTTTGAATGCTTAGTCCTTATAGGTAGTCTTGGTCCTAGTGTGGTGGTCTAGTAACTAAGGAATGCTAAGCTAAGGTAAAGAGTGGCTAAGGTACTCCGCTGTTGACCTGCACGTCGCAGGATCGAATCTCGGTTATGGCGACTGCACTTTTGCTGGAGGCGACAATGCTGTAGCCCAGTGTGCTTAGTGTTAGGTTCACGTTAAAGGGACACTAAAGTCAAATAACAATTTACATTAGATTAAAAGCTCCAAAAATGACATCCAAAATGACAATATTATCAACAAAAGTGTCCTATTACCAAGAAACTGAGGTAAATGCTTAACACCTGATCCGCAGTAGGACATTCTCAAAATAATCCCAGTGACATCAGATGTACCGCCTACATTTAATTAGTAGTAATTGATCTAGCTGCACTAAATAAAGAACCTTCCGTGCATCCAGAGACCCAATAAATTGCTGCCTGTTCGTTTCTGTTTGATTCATGGAAAGCAGAACCGCCACACTTTACTATGGGGAATGGCGCGAGAGGTTAAAAAATACAATTTTTACGTAGTTACACAGGACAGGTAGTGTCATCTAGTGCGATGCAGTTGAAATAAAGAAACCTATGCGATCTCGGAGCCAATGGTCTTAGATTTGGGCGCATGTTAAAGAACCCCAGGTGGTCGAAATTTCCGGAGCCCTCCACTACGGCGTCTCTCATAATCATATGGTGGTTTTGAGACGTTAAATCCCACATATCAATCAATTATTCGGAGCCAATGGTGGGAAATTGATCAATGGCTGTTGTTGCTGCTGTGGCTCCCGCTGTTTTCGTCTGCTGCTCCTAGCGCAGCAAAGCCGGGCAACGTTGTGCGCGTCGACAGCGACGCTAGTCCGTCTGCTTCTTTACGCGGGTAATTTGAAGTGCGCTAACTGAATGCAGACCAATAAAACGTGATTTCATTTCAAAATAGGCCCTTCGTTCGCACAAAAGTAATACCACAAAGTTCCTGGACCACTATTTTTCGACTCAACGTCGACTTCACTCACTCTTTAGTGTTCTTTTAAAGAACCCCAGGTCGTTGAAATTTCCGGAGCCCTACACTTCGACGTCTACTATATTCGAATAGTAATTTTTGAACGTTAAACCCGAAAAATCAGTCAATTATATCTGATCAAGTGGTACTATCTTTAATATAGTACCATTCGCACGCGTTAGCATGTGTGTGTGTGTGTGTAAAACACACACACACATACATTGTAGTCCGGTACGTGTGTTGTTACACACACAAACACACACGCTATTTTTCCACAAACACACACGCAAGTTTTCCCGACCACCGTGCACATAGTGAAGAAATCCGCTTCGACCTCTGAGAGACAACTGTTATCATCCTCATGAACGCTTACTTCATCCTCCAGGCCAATGGCTCACATCCCACCTCGCCGCCATGTTCTGATTTCTCGTCTTTCCCGCGTAGCGGGGGTCTTGTGGATAAGGTACTCGACTGCTGACCTATACGTCGCAGGATCGAATCCCGGCTACGGCGGCTGCACTGTTGATAGAGGCCAAAATGTTGTAGGCTAGGTACTCGACTGCTGACCTATACGTCGCAGGATCGAATCCCGGCTTCGGTGGCTGCACTGTCGATAGAGGCGAAAATGTTGTAGGCTAGGTACTCGACTGCTGACCTATACGTCGCAGGATCGAATCCCGGCTTCGGCGGCTGCACTGTCGATAGAGGCGAAAATGCTGTAGGCCAATGTGCTCACATTTGGGTGCACGTTAAAGAACCCCAGGTGGTCGAAATATGCGGAGCTCATCACTACGGGGTCTCACATATTCATATGGCGGTTTTGGCACGTCAAACATTACATACCAATCAATCAATCATTCAAACAATCAATCAATCAACCAATCAGTCATTCAGTCAATCAACCAAGCAATCAATTTTCCCGGGTTCAACAGCAGCACAATTTAAATTCACACACAGGCACGTAGACACATGCTGCATGCACACACAGGCACAAACTTCAATCACTGATCCAGGGAAATACACCGCTGATGCATGTCGACCTGCTTCTTTCTGAAAACCTAATTGGTTTATTGCTTGTACCCCCATGCCACACTCATTGACTTTTATCCTTGTGTTTTTTATAGATTGGCTTTTTTCAAAAATTCTCTTGCTGGAACGAGACGGTGGTGGCACCTACTTGTGTTCTACACCTTATCACCTCTTAGACGAGCACGCACACCCATCTCAGAGCCACGCACTTTGTTTTCCAAGAAAACTGCCAGATGGCGCTCATGTCTCACGTATGACGTGACTTGATGCGCTCATCGGCCTCCGCTGCGCGCTCGAGGCACTCTAACGCAGCACCTCCAGAATACCATTCACCAATTTTCTTGCGCAGAACATCAAATTGTTCACTCTCCCCAACGCAAGTCTATCGTCTTTTGACATTTGCAGATTAGCATGTGGATACGGGGCCAATTTATTTTTTTACTGAATGTGGCACGCACACAAACACTGCCCTAGAAAAGACAGAAGCAACACATTGTCTGAGCAAACAAAAAGGGGGAGCCACCCCATTCTAGAAATAACCAGGATTTTATATAGTTCACTCTTCCAGCATCAAGTAAATTCGTCATAACAGCGACTACTTTTAGCTATTTCATCATACTTGGAAACGTGTGAATGTGCTTTCTTTAAGGTTGTGCTATAATGATGGCATAGTCATTCATTAATTTCTTGTATTGCAGACTACACCTAAGTTTTAAATGCGACTGCTGGTTGTAAGTATCGTTACCTTTCTCTTTAACCTACCATGCTAACAACGAAATGGAGTTTCTGATGTGTATGTGGCCTACACCAAGTGATGGCTAGTGCGCAAATACATTTGATGATTTAGAATCGCTAACATTGGGCACAGTGTCCCATACGGGACAGCTTATGCCTCGGAAGAAAATTGTATGCGTGCAAATTCAGCCATAAGCAGTGTTACATGAACCACACTCAGCAGAATTCTCAGCAGTTCAAGTTTCGGTTGGTCAAGGGTTTCCTCTTTAAGATTTTTTTTGGCTCTTTGCATCACTTCCTGTGTCCTTCCAGGCAACTTCACTAATTACCTCCAATAAGTTTAGTCGGACGCCATCGCTTAACTTCCGTAACATATATGGGCGATTTGGCGCCACTTGAATGCTTCAGTGCCGGAAAAGTGGTAAATTTTAGGTTTTCATCACTGCACATGAAGGCTCGTAAGCTTACGTGAGCTTAATCTCATTTATAGACAAAAAGAGAAGGTAATACACAAAAGCACCATAGACATTCAAAATATACTTAATGAGCGGTGGTGTACCACAGTTCAATATTTTCTACACTGTGGAAATGGCAGCCTAGCGACAAAATAATGAGAAGCAGTCATTTCGTCTTGCTTCCATGATGATCACCTACAAATCATAACTACGTACTTTAATTACTAAAAAAATCTTCTCTGTGGGACTGCTCGGGCGACGTTGGCTTAAAAGTAACTTGTTTTCAACAGTATACAAGGCAAAATTAGCAGCATACAATGTTTAGTTGACTTTTTGCCACAGCAAAGGTAGCATTAGTTTTTATAACAAGAAAAAGAGGGGCTATATATTGTAATGTGAACTTCAAGATGAAGCAAGAAAAAGATAAAACTTAAGGGGAGATGTGGGTCGAAAAACGCGAGTTTGTTTCAAAATTACCGATTTTTAATTTTTGCCTGTTTTGATAAGAATAATATGCTACTGTTATGAAAAAGAAAACTACAGATGGAGAGTTATTTGTAAATGCTTTAAACTTCCATTTGAAGAGCACAAGGTGCCTGTTAAAAAGACCAAAGTGTGCAGTCTTGGAGCACCTTGCCGCCAATAATGCAACGCCGTTCTCCATTGTTGATCGCATGAGCAAAAGAGTCAAGCCTCACTCTTCAAGTAACAATTCCCCTCGCTAATGCAGCGCAAAGAAAAAAAATGGCCCGAATTTACATGTTACACTGTAAATGTAGTCGAACGACAATAGCCTTGCGTCTGGAGAGAGTGAACAAAACGTTTATTTGATGTTCTGCGCAAGAAAATCGGTGAATGCTATTCTGCAGGTGCTGCGTTGGAGTGCCTCGAGCATGTGGCGGAGGCGAACGAGCGCATCTAGGCACGTTAGAAACAAGTGTCATTTGGCAGTTATCTTCGAAAACGAAGGCATGCAGCCCGCAGAGAAAGATGCGCGCCAGTCTCGGAGGTGATAAGTTGTAGAGAACGCAAAGCGACGTGCAGGTGCCATCACCGTCGCGTCGTAGCAAAGCGTTGGAAACACCTTTTTGAGCATCGCGTTTCACTGGCAGCGCAGAGCGATTAAACGCTACATTCCTTAGAGTTACTTGTGTGAGCCTCTTCTAGTGTAAAGGCAGACAAACAAAACATCGAAGCGTTGTTGTGACGCCTCACTGTGCAATAACAAAGTGCAATAACTGATCTTTGATTGACAATCGCACAACTATGAACGCTAAACCTTGAGCAATGTTGGTGGGCGCTGCAAATGGGGTTGGCCGTTCGGTGCCGTTTGAGGTATCGTTAGGGTGGGCAAACAGACAAACGTACAGACAGACCGACGGAGAGACAGACAGACAGACAGACAGACAGACAGACAAAGACAGACCAAAAGTTTTCCGTCGAAGGTCCCCAAGAAAGACTATCGTCTTTGATAATTAAAAAAGCGCGCTTGTGCGCGTTTTTCAAGCGCCGCGACTGGCTTTTCACGTAGTACAGATTGGGGTACCGCCATTGGCCGCTGCGCACCTGTATGTGCTGTGAAGCCTATTTGCGGAATCTAAGTCTTGTCGAGCAGCGCCGCTGAACAATGCTTTTCTCGTGTAATTATCTCCGTTATGTTTGAAAAAAGCCATTGCTCGCAAGTAAAAGCCCTTGTGAGGCGCGCTCTGTAGGTATAGGCTACAAGCAGCTGGTCGTATTTGCGGCGGTTGTTGGCTTGCAAATGCCAATGCGTCAAAAGTTATTCACACCCGTCAGCCGGAAAGTTCGTGATGCAGCAATGGATGACGTCAGTGCCAGTCTTGTGAGGTCAAAAGAGCTTGCATTGAGGGACTTAACAGGGACGACATTTCCATTATGTACGGTAGTATGTGGCACAAGCATGGCCGCAAAATGGCATGACACTGAACTTAGTTTCGATTTTGCAGTCCTGTCGAACTTCTTCCTAGCTTGCAGTTGGCACATGGCTCTGCCAGATGGAGCGGAAGTTTGGCAAGTGTTTCATAGCCCTGCCTGTGAGTGGAATGTTTGTGAAGATTCAGCTCGAAAAGGCTGAAAGGGACAAACTTATGGTGCTGGCGTATTTTAGCTACTACAAGAAGAATTGTTCTTTTTGGTTATCAAATGTCATCATAGTTAATGATATCTTTTATAAATAAAAACTCTATTTTAACTTTAAAACTCGTTTTTCTCAAAGCACATATTTTGTCAATTTTTTCAACGTGCCCCTTTTTTTTCGGGAACTTCCAATGCTCGGATCTCTATGTAATTTAGCCCAAACATTTTCCAAAGTATGACAAACGTAATTATCTAGTTAAATTGTCAATATTTTATTGTGTAATGAAAAAATTGTGTGTAAACCTTTACTATGGTAGGTGAAATATGGACTTTTCACGTCTATTATTTTTCACGCCTATTACATATATTTTGTGTGCTTCCTATTTAGTTACCCCGCCGCGGTGGTCAAGTGGCTAAAGTACTCGGCTGCTGACCCGCATGGCGCGGGTTCGAATCCCGGCTGCGGCGGCTGCATTTCCGATGGAGGCGGAAATGTTGTAGGCTCGTGTGCTCAGATTTGGGTGCACGTTAAAGAACCCCAGATGGTCGAAATTTCCGGAGCCCTCCACTACGGCGTCTCTCATAATCATGAAGTGGTTTTGGGACGTTAAACCCCACATATCAATCATCAATCAATCCTATTTAGTTCTTTGCATTCTACTTTTTATTACAAATATTACGAACTATGAATGGTAAAAATTACGGAAGTTCAGGGATGAAAAGAGGATGGGGGGGGGGGGCAAAAGAGTAAAGGTTTTCACCTTGTCATGTTGCAGGGCTAAAAGTATGCAACTTGCAAGAAAACTAATTATATATTTGAAATAGGCATAAAAGTTCCCTAAACAGCTCAAGTTTCATTGCTCTAGGGTGAATATTAAAAGAATGTGTCTTCGAGTAGCATCTCCCCTTTAAAGACTTCTTAATACAGCTGCAAGAAGCAGGACCGTACTACATTGCAGTGAATGATACGTAACATACCTGTACAATAAACACTCCCCAACTAAAAATACAAAGAATTACTCGCCCTTCTATATGTATTTAGTGTTTTCTTTTTCTTGGAATGGCACGAAGTTCGGGTGAAATATCCGTGAAATCACACTAGCGGTCATATTGCCTGTGTGATAAGTCCAGCCGTGCTGGTGCTTCAAAATTACAACCCGGTGGTTACAACGTGACATCCACCTCATTTTCTTTCGTTTAGTTCTTTTGCTGCAACAAATAACACCCAAGAGATAACAGACCGGTCCATTCTTATAGCGACAACGATGTAATGGCACGTATTGCGTGCTAAGACGGCTATCAACATGGCTATCTGCGTAGCCAGGCTAAAAGTATAGATGGCAACACAACCAATGCGTTGGTTTTCTCCACTTGGAACGTACGTTAAACTGGCGAATACATCCATATTATTAGTTTACGTAATGATGGATATTTATTTCTTTGGCTATGTGCACAACAGACACATCAGAAACAGAAAAAGCTAAGCGACGACACACAAGACACATCATAAACATCAGCGCCAAAACTTTTGAGATGGTCATTGTTGCAAATTCTATTGGAGTTTGGTATTGTTGGACAGACAATGTGTTTCCAAAAAGGAACATCCAAATACGTAAATGAATTCGCCGTTTTTATTACTCGGGTACATTTGAGCACGAGGTGCTTTGATAATTTACGCGGTCAAGCAGCCAAAAATCTGTGATACTTGTGAATCACTCTTCCACAGTTCGCTCGTAATTCAACAGCTTTGACAAATTTCTCTGAAAGCAAATGTTTTTTCTCTGAAAAGTTTCTTTGAAAAAAACAAATATTCTTTAACAACAGGCGAATAATAAACAAGAAACGTGTATATGTGCAGTACACCAAACCAATAGCAATCTTTCTTCTTCTAGTAGTTCTTTGTTGCACCGTAAGCACTCGTAATACGTATATTACATGCCCAGTTTTTTGCTCCTCGCTCAATTTCTCGCTGTGTTTGTAAACGGGGCGTTGTAGCGTTATTCTGAAATGGCATCCCTAGTCAAATCGCAAATCTGTATAAAGCTCTAAAAAATTCCAGAAAGGAACAATGTCAAGTTTTCTTTTCATTTTCTTCTCACTGGACTCACATCTATTACGCATTCGTTTTTCTAACACCATCTGCGCTCATCCACCGTATTTACAAAAAGTTACGTAAGCGATCAAGAAGAACGCGTGCTGAGAGTTACCCTGCTCTTTGAACGCAGCGATATTCACTTACTGGCCGATCGATGCTGTCTGTGCATGCTTTGCACCGTGATGTTTCCTCAGCCGCAGTCAGACATGTCTGTTCCTATTTTGTCCCCTTCTATTTCTGTACGTATTATCGACGCATTCCCGAGAGAGTAACGCTGTGTTTGTTTGCTGTAGCGAGGACGGAATGATCTCCATGAAAAAAAACAGGCCATCTGAAAGAACGAGGTGCTTGTGGCGTGGCCGCAGCTGTTTAGGCACACACTAGTACAAGAGCTTTTATTAGAATTCCGTTTACTTTCTTTTCTTTTTATAGGGCCTCCTGAAGTCAAGCACTTACAGCAAAGCAAAAAGATTCATACATTGCCGCTAAGTATGTGCTTCCTTTTCGCACCGAGCAGTAGAACAGCAGCAGGAAAATAAGAAATAAGTAAACCGTGTATTACAAACTACAGGCAACTAAGGCCTTCGAAATAGAATTATGCTTGTAAAAAGCAGAATATACTGAATCGATAGTGACTGAAGTGCTTGAACTCTTCACTCTAACACCCTCCTGGTTTTGGCGATAGTTGTGACCTTTCAGCACTATTGTGAAACTTCGTTGAGGTTTTTTATTCTTCTCTGTAGCTTAACAAAACACACAGAAAGAGCAAATAGCAGTTGTTTGGAAGTAGAGAGAGAAACAGAAGGTCAACAAATGTTGGTCTGGTTTCCGCACAATGTGGTCTGCTGTGTTTGTAAGTTTTCGGCAGATTAACGTTACTGTTCTGCAATTTGCTTCTTGATAACAGCATGTGGGAATGCACGAATTCGGGGAAATATTTACCGCATGGTATCGCAATACACCTAGGCACAGTATACAACAAGGATTCGATAGTAGTCACGTATAGTAAGAACAATAACAAAGCAAGGTCACTAGAAGACCAAAACACGTCGTCGATATTAATTGAAAACAAACGCATGTGGAGACGGATTCAAGTAGCTTAACAATAAAAATCTGTGGTTGTCCTGTTTCTTCGGCTGATCCACCACTTCAAGAACAAGCAGCACAAAATGAGGACACCAACGATGTTCCATTTCCTTGTTTCTAAAAAAGAGAAAGAATAAAAATCTGGCAGCCGTTCATGACATTCAGTAAGTGTGAGCGTTACTTTGTTTTCAACACAATGTTTCTGACATTAAGGTATGTGCTGTTGGCGAGCTTCTGTGTTTTGTGTACTGTAACAAATCGTGAAATCGTGCGCATCGCATGATTTCGTGCTGTGGATGGATTTTGTGCTTCGGATGATTATATGGCATATTTTTCTACGTTTCATTTACAGTTTCTTATATTTAGTGTTGCTTACAGCTTTCATCTTGCTGTAGCAGAACCCTTGCGCGTAGATATTCAAATTCATGACTCGGGAGAGGACACAAGGAAATGGCTGATGCTTGCTTCGAGAAAGTAGAGAACTGAGTATTTTATAGTATTTCCGGATTCTGTATCGCTCCACTACTACATGTGAATGTTTGTTTCTGTATTGTGCATAAATAAGTAGAATGGCCGTTCTTCCTCCAAGTGGAGCAATGTGACCTTGTTAGTGAACATTTGAAAAGGTGGTATCTTAGCGCTGGCGAAGACGAGGCCAACAAAGAAAAGACACTGGATAATATATTAAAATATGTAAATACTTCAGTCTTGGGACTTTGTCGAAAGTGATTGTAAGACAAAGCAGCAACTCCCTCACGTAATTTTTGGTTCCACATCGCTCAATGAAGGTATCATTTTCAAGGTCATTTCAGAATAAAGCACGTGGCAAACCCAAGTTTAAACGGCATGCTAAGGCGACTGGAAGTCGAAAATTCATTTCTGGCAAGAAATGCTATTGAAGCGCGAGATTTCGTAATCTCATGCTAAGTCTCAATGTTTCTTTATAATATGTGACAGGATAAAATTATTCTTGTTAAGACTAATTTGTTAAGGTGCTTTCAGTAATTCACTGATTAGTATAGACGTGTTCGAGTGTCCTGTGAATCGGGCGTCTCCGCTGGTGTCTAGTTATTTATTCATTTATTTATTTCAAGGCACTGCAGGCCGATTTGGCCATAGCATGGAGGGGCAGTACGCATATAAGAACACACTACAAGGAGGGGTTAATACGTAAGATGGTACAATTGGGAACTAATTTGTGCATGTAAGCACGAAAATGATTGATATGTGGGGTTTAACGTCCTAAAACCACCATATGATATAAGCACAAAAATAAAAACACTCATACATAGAGAATACATAACAGCATCAGCACTGAGGAAACAAATAATCTAACAAAACTTATGTCCTCAAAGAGCTTTAAGGATGTTTGGTGAAGTAATTGCTGAGTCTGGAAGTCTGTTACAATACTTCATTGTTTTGCGAAAGAAGCTATTTTGGAATGATTTGGCTATAGCAAAAGCGGTTTCAGGGCATGGGGTCTAGTCTGTCTTGTTCGTTTTATGTTAACAGGATGAAGATATGTTTAGTCACCTACATTCAAGCCACCAGCCAATACGTATTGTAGGAACTTTATGCGATGAAGCTTTCTGCTTGACTGCAACGAAATTATTTATTTTGGTCATATTAGGAGAATCTGTTCGCTTGTATTTATTAAAAATTAATATTGTGGTCCTGCGTTGAATCATTTCGAGCTGATTAGTGTCTTTCAACAAAACTGGATCCCATATTTGTGACGCCTATTCTAATTTTGATCGCACGAAGGCGTTTACAGCAAGCAAGTGTACCTGAGGAGGAGCATGATGGAGTGTTTATGCAGGCTTCTCTGCCCAGCAGTCTGTCTGGCCGTCTATGTATATGTCTGTTTGTCCCTCACTTTAGCACAACCTGCTGAGTGAGTCATACTACTAGGTGATTACGAACCAGTGACAGAAAGTGTAGTGCCTAGAATATTTTCTAGGCACCGTAACAAGAGATATGCATGGACAGAACCATGGCTTTAAGAGCTTGGATTCTGCCCCGCCGCGGTGGTCTAGTGGCTAAGGTACTCGGCTGCTGACCCGCAGGTCGCGGGTTCATATCCCGGCTGCGGCGGCTGCATTTCTGATGGAGGCGGAAATGTTGTAGGCCCGTGTACTCAGATTTGGGTGCACGTTAAAGAACCACAGGTGGTCAAAAATTTCGGAGCCCTCCACTACGGCGTCTCTCATAATCATATGGAGGTTTTGGGACGTTAAACCCCACATATCAAGAGCTTGGATTCTAAAAAGAATCACAGCGAATCCACCGAGTGATTGATGATGAGTGGGGCGAAGCGTCCCTCCATCTCTCCGTGCGTTCTTTCGTTTGCTTGTCTTTGCTTCCGTGCGTCCGCCTGTCCATCCGTCCATCCGTTCGCCTGATCATTCGTGCGTTCTTGCTTCCATACATCCGTCCATCCATGCTTCCGTCCATCTGCGCACCCATGAATCCGTCTGCCCGTGCGTCCGTGAGTGTTTCTGCCTGTCTGTCCATCCGTCTGTTCATCTCCTTGTCTATCTGTCCTTCCGTCTGTCCTCTGTATGTGTGTCTGCCTGCCATTCCGTCTGTCCGCACTTGATGAGTGAGTCATTGAACTAGGTGTTCACGAACCAATACAAGCTACGAGAGACAAACCCACCGTTCAAGGAGCTTCGCCCCATAACGTACGTCTCGTGTATGCTAGAATCTCAGTCTGGCTGTCGCTGAGCCTGTAATCTATACTACCACTTGGCTACTAGGTACGGCAAGCACAAGCCATGGCTGCGCACTAGAATGAAAGATGGTCTGTGCGGCACGACTCTCGCTAGTTGTCGTTGATTATTGAGTCAGCCATCTTGCAGTTTTCGGTGCGTCTCCCCGCCAGCTCAGTTCTTTCGATTTGAAGACCTTTTGCAGCACGTGACGACTGCTGATTTGCGGGTTAACACCCAACCGATTTTTCAAACGCCTCCAGGTAGCCCTGTACCTGCAGCAACATCTGTTCCCAGCACAAGCCGAAGAAACCGAAGACTACCTTCTGAACGTCGACCTTTTCTCGCGATCACGTCAGTGACACCCCCGAATGCCATAGAAGGCGCTGCAGCCTCCAGCGCTCTGGAAGGCACTGCAGCCGCGGCTCATACGCTGCAGAAGCCACGTGTGCCGAAGTTGTTCGATGTTTCCGTCTTGGAGGATGTCGAGAACTGGCTATCTTAGTTCGAACGGCACTGCAAAACAGTGGTTGGGCCGACTTAAACAAGGTGAAGAACGTGCATTTTAGCCTTGAGGATGGCGCTCATACTTGGTAAAAAAACCGTGAGCCCTTTTCCTCGTGGAGCGTCTTTTGTCGTCAGTTGTTGGCATACTGGGCCAATCCCGATTACCGTGAACGAGCTGAGTGAGCGATTCAGTCGCCCATCTAAATGCTGAGTGAGAGCTTCATCGTGTACGTCAAGGACATGACGAGCCTCTTTCGTCGAGCCGAACCTGACCTGGAAGAACAAATGAAGTTCACTATTTATAGCGAAGAGTGAATGAGCAGCTTTTCGCTAGCGTCGTTCACTCTTCCCTAAAGACATTGGCGGAGTTTTTAACCCAAGCAACTACGGAACAAGTGCTGCATCAGCACTTTACTGTGTACGACCAACAAGTGAGTGCCACTTCGTCAGTGGGCCAGGTCGGAGGTGCAAGAAGCCACATCAACATCGAATAATCTCCCTGCGACCTCAATTAGGTGGGGCGTGACAAGCTACAAAAGATTCAGTGCCAGTCCCAGCCTACTGCAGCATCCATTTGCAGCCTCGTCAGAAACGAAGTACGACAAGCTCTGCAAGTGCATGCCTCCTTCCAGTTATGTTCCCCCTGTCCTTACAAAGACATATCGTGCATCATAGGCAGAAGCTGTCAGTCGATATATTCCTGCTTCACTGCGCTTTGTTGATCCTGTGCCTCAAGATGCACTTCCTTCCTTCGTTGCAGCCAATTCAGCACATGGAAAATCGACAGCCGCTTCCAAGAAAACATGACGTATAGCGCACACCGGACAGACGACCACTGTGTTATCACATTGGTGAAGCTGGACATTGATAAACCTGGAAGGGTTTATTGGCGACTGTTGCGACGGTGGTCCTACGATAAAACACGATCGGGCAAGAGCAACGGTCAAGCAGATGCCGGCGATGATCAGCACGAGCCGAGCGAGAGAAGCCCAGCACCCAGTACCCAAGCGGTGGCGGTGTTGCTTGTCAACGATGCGTTTTGTTCTTCACAATTTGCCTCCGCCGAAAAAGAGCCATCCTGGCGACCTAAGAGTGTGGAGGCAAAGGGCTATGATATTGCTTAAGGCGGGCGACGTGGACGTTGTCACGTCACCGCCGGCGCATGTCGTCAGATGGGGAAAGTGGCTCGATAAAAAAATTCACCGGCGAGGTTTGCTCCAAAACGCGGTATGGGCCCTCGTACTTTGGAACGAGTTTTGAGGAAACGCCGGGGGTTTGGTAAGGTAAAACCAGCCATACAAGTGATCCCGGGGAATATCTGGGGCTTTTTGAAGACTCTGCGTTGTTTTCTTTCTGGTGCTGTTGTTCTGTGACGTAAAGGTGCGTGCGAGTTCACGGCACTCTTCCGCATTTCGGGCAGCTTCGGACACTGACGGGCATTCGGATGCGTCAGGACGGTATGGAAGGAGAGTGTCGATGGTGTGGGATGGTTCGCGTCCATAAAGAAGAAAGAAAGGTGAAAATCTAGTGGTAGACTGTGCCGCGGTGTTATTTGCGAACGTGATGAATGGAAGAATGCGATCCCAGTTAGCATGATCGGATGTCACATACATGGCGAGCATATCGCCGAGGATGCGGTTAAATCTTTCCGTGAGCCCGTTAGTCTGCGGGTGGTATGCCGTGGTCTTGCGATGAACAGCATAGCATTCAGAAAGCAGAGACGTTACGACGTCTGATAGGAAAGCTCGACCTCGGTCGCTTAGTAGTTCTCGAGGTGCACCATGTCGTAGTATGAAGCGATGAAGGATGAAGGATGCTACGTCCCGCGCAGTGGTACTTGGAAGGGCGGCGGTCTCAGCGTAGCATGTTAAATGGTCCACAGCGACTATTATCCACCGATTCTCATCTGATGTTGTCGGTAGAGGGCCATAGAGATCAATCCCGATCCGATCGAAAGGTTTGGCAGGGCACGGAAGCGACTGAAGCACACAGGACAAGTGGAAAGGCGGTGATTTGCGGCGTAGGCAGTCAGGGCAGCCCATAACGAATTTTCGAACACAATTATACATTCCGCGCCAGCAGAAGCGATGGCGAATGCGTTCGTAAGTTTTGAAAACTCCGGCATGACCACATTGGGGATCGTCGTGAAAGGAGACGCAGACTTGTGATCGCAAGCTGCGCGGGACAACCAAGAGCCACTTACGACCTTCGGGGGAGTAGTTGCGTCGGTGTAGCAGCCGATCACGAATGGCGAAATGAGCAGCTTGACGTCGGAGAGATCGCGGTACCGCAGTGGTGACGATCCAGAGAGACAGTTAAAAAGGGAAGCGATCCACGGGTCCTTGTGTTGTTCACTGGTAAAGGAGTCGAGGTCGAGAGATGCAACGGAGTTGGTACCAGTGGTTCCGCAGGCCGAGTCGGGAGGTAAAGGCGAACGTGACAGGGCGTCGGCGTCAGAATGCTTCCTTCCATTGCGATAGATGATACGAATGTCGTACTCCTGGATTTGCAGTGCCCACCGAGCTAGGCGGCCAGAAGGATCTTTCAATGTGGCGAGCCAACAAAGTGCATGGTGGTCCGTTACCAGGTCGAATGGGCGACCGTACAAATAAGGGCGGAACTTGCGAAGCGCCCACACTAGCGCCAAGCACTCTTTTTCAGTGACGCTGTAATTGGCCTCACCTTTAGTAAGTGTGCGACTCCCATAAGCGACGACGTATTCGGATTAGCCCGGCTTGCGTTGGGCGAGGACGGCGCCTAGACCAACCCCACTAGCGTCTGTGTGAACTTCCGTTGCAGCTGTTGGGTCAAAATGCCGAAGAATTGGAGAAGATGTTAGCAGAATACGGAGCGTGGTAAATGCGACGTCGTAGTCAGAAGACCAGGATGAAAGGTCTGCATCACCGCGTAGGAGGTTGGTCAGTGGTGACATGACCGACGCAAAATTTCCCTCGAAGCGCCGGAAGTACGAGCACAGTCCGACAAAACTGCGTAATTCTTTCAGTGTAGTAGGTTTGGGGAACTCAGCGACTGCTCGCAGTTTTGCAGGGTCGGGTCGAACGCCATGCTTGGACACGATGTGCCCTAAGATGGACAGCTCTCGCGTGGCGAAGCAGCACTTTTTAAGGTTCAGTTGGAGCCCAGCGTTGGTTAAACACGTCAGGACCAGTTGGAGCCGAAGCAGATGTGTAGGAAAGTCGGGAGAGAAAACGACAATGTCGTCGAGGTAGCATAGACACACAGACCACTTCAGTCCACGCAGTGTGTTGTCCGTGAGTCGTTCAAACGTGGCAGAGGCATTACAAAGCCCAAATGGCATTACGTTAAATTCATACAGGCCATCTGGTGTTATGAGCGCAGTTTTCTGGCGATCAGCTTCTGCCATAGGAACCTGTCAGTATCCAGATCGTAAGTCTAAGGAGGAGAAGAATTCAGCTCCTTGGAGGCCGTCAAGGGCGTCGTCAATGCGCGGTAATGGATAGACGTCTT